>NW_005842289.1:346875-379268 GCF_000455745.1 Alligator sinensis
TGGTAAGTGTCTGAGTCTGACTATAGTACAAAACCACCCAGGAAAAGCAACCTGTCAACCTTTCTCAGGCCTTAGTCCAAACAGCAATACCAATCCATTTTACATTGAAACTGAGGGTGAACATTTTTTTAAGGCAGCACAAATGCAGAGCAAATAGATGCCCTTGCCCTTTGCTGCACCACATGACAAAAAATCACTGGTGCAGCAAAAAATAGTAATAGAGTGCCACTTTTATGTCTGTTACCTTTTAGAACTCTCCCCGCTCAGTAGGCAGGGGGGGCAGGGGAACCCCACTTTCTCTGGTGTTCCTCTGCTGCTCCAGACCCAAGTTGGTGGGGAACACCTAGCATTCTCCGCTGCTCCAGATCTGCACTAGGCAAGGGAATGCCAGCATTCCCTACTGCTCCAGGCCTGTTGGTCTGGAGAAGCAGGTATTCCCCTACTTAGACAGCCCTACAGACAGGCTGAGTGGAGAAGTCCTTTTTCCCACTGCCTCAGGCCCAGGGTGTGGGTCTGTGGCAGTGAGGAAAGTGGGGAGATCACGTTGCCCCTTATTCCACACCATCAAGGGCAAGACGAGGTGACATGTTTTGCCCAGTGAAGCCAATCAGCTGGGCCGGGACACATTAAGCAAGTTGGAGCAACCCTGATGCACATGTATAGGCACCCTTGAAGCCCAGCAAGGAAGCAGGCAGTGGAACGGCTAGCTTTCTCGTTCCTCCCTTTGCATCTGTGATGCAACAGATAACATATGTTGGAGCTGTTCAGCAGTTTCCTGAGAAAAGAGGGGCAGCTGCTCAGAGCTGCTTTCTTTGTGGTCCAGGAAAAGAAGGGAGTGATGTCCTCTCTATGTTCTGAGTGACACACATTTGCTCAGCAAGCTCATCCATTCTTAATCAGATGCAAACTAGTTTTCTTACCCTGTTGACTCTCGAAGGCCACAATTTAAAGCCTCCAGGTGTTTATTGAGGGAGTGCGCTTTTCATTTTGTTCTGATAGGACTGAGGGCTTGTATACTTCCTTGGCAGGCTCTTCTTGAACAGTGTGGTGTCTGCTATCTTGGGTCTTATCCTTCTGCTGCTTATTGCCTTCTACATCTTTGTGGAGTTCTTCATTAACCCCATGTTGCTGCGCACCAACCAGCACTTTGAAGGTATTTAATCGATTTCAATTGAGGGCTGCTTCTGATCTGCAGATTAGCCATAATCCCAAGATTGTTGGAGTTTAGACTCCTCTGAGGCCTCATGTTTGGGAGAAGTCCTCATTTCTTTTTATTGGCCCTCACAGTATTATTCTACTACAGGCAGTTCTGTAGCCTAAGTGGGCTGGGCATGATTTCCTGCAGAGTTCACTGACCTCATTCTCTAACAAGACTCTCAGGCAATCTGAAGATTCCAAAAGCTCTTTAGGAATCAAAAACATTGGGGCTTTCACTGGCTTTATAATATTTATAACTGTACTTTTTTATTAACAAGAGGAGTTTAATATCTGGACAATTTCTATTACTCCTATTCCTTTGTGTTCACTCCCTCCCTTACTTCGTTTTAGTTCCCTGCCACTGTTTCCTTTCCTCCACGCACCTTTTTCTCTGGCCTTACAACCTTGCTCCCCATCCCTGTGCCTTGCTCAGTCTTGTTTTCTGATTTATGCTGTTTCTGTTGTATTTTTCTTTTTCAGTTTTAAAAAACGACACTGACATTTGGTTTGTGTTTCTTCCTGTGGCTCCAATCAAGACGCAAGCTTCCACCATTTTGGTCTTAACTGGGATTCTCATTCTTCTGGGCCTGCCAACTGTGTTCCTGTTAGGTCATCTGTTGATCTTTCACATTTATCTTAGTAGGTATTGTATTCTTCTCACATTCCATTCTTTCTACTTTGTATCATTCTACACTCATTGGCTTTTCACTTGTAACACAACAAATAAAGCAACAGTATACAGGTTAATATAGTATAAAGGTTATCCAGTATAACAGTTAGCAAATGCTGTCATTTGTGATGATGCATCCATTGTGTCACTGCCGTTCACTGCAGTGAAGGGTACGAGACCTTTAGAGGCCCGTCAGGCGGGTATTTGTGACGCTTGGAGTGGAATTAGGCACAGGACGCTTATCGGTTGCAAAGCAAGATTATTTACTTACTCCATCAAGGTGGGGAAAGATGGAGGTTAAAGATACTTGATTAGTTACAGCTTAGGGTTCGTAGGTCGGTCTGCATAAGTAAATCAGTTCGCAAAACTGGTCGGGCAGAATTGTCGGGTCGGGGTCATCGATTACATCTGAGAAGGTCGAAGACGGGGGGACGAACTGGCAAGTGATCAAATTGCCGGTTTTCTCTAACACCTATGTCAGAGGTCTCCAGGTGTATACAGAGTCGCTCTTCCCCCCCCCCCCACGCGGAAATGCAGCGGGGTTTTGTTTGTGTACTAGCCAGTTGCTTTTCGCCACGTCATAAATTTAATTAGAATCGCCAATTATTATAGCGGTTTTTCGCTAGGTGTTATCACAGGGGCACCCCTTGTTTTCTTTGACCAATTATAATGATTTATGTACAGCACAGAAGGCTGTTTCATTTCTAGTTAGTGTCGCAGTTATAAATCTCTTTTTGACATGCGCAGCAAAAACTGTTACTATCTTTTTTGTTAACCCTTAGTTAACCTAGTGCAGACTAAAACTGGTTTTGATTAATATATTTCTTGCTTGTGGCATGGGCAGTACTTAATTGGGTTGTGACATATTGTTCCCTTCTCCCTGAAGGATTTTAAAGTAATGTTTACCCTGTCTCTAGGAGCATCTACACCTGCCTTAATGCGCTTTTACTAATGTGTATTAAATTTAGTACTTCCAAGCAGTTTTACATGTGCTCCAGGGTAGTGGGGTGGCACTTTAATTAGAGAGGCTCCGAGAGCCACTCTAATTAAAGCACCGCTCTGTCTTATGCATCAGCATCCTCGCACTTAAAAATGGCAGCGGGGCACTTCAACTAAAGCTTGTTTGAAGAGGCTTAGTTCAAGTGCTCCACCACCATTTTTAACTATGGAGATGCTGATACACAAGACACAGGAGGCTGCTGGAACGCGGTAACTGCCATGCTCCAGAAGGCTTGATTAATCAAGTCTGCTCCAATACGCAGTGAATACCTCCAGTATGAGATACTACAGAAATGAGCATTAGGCTGCACTAATGTGCAGTAGTGCAGGTGCATGCTTTTTAGGTGATGCTTAATGCACAGTAGCATATTCTGTGCATTAGTGTATTAGCAAGGTTTTGACACACTGCTTTAATTCATAGAATAGACTACTGCGTATCAAAGTGCATGTGTAGATGTGCCCAATAAAGACCCAGATTAATTCTTCATTTGTAGAATTCTTTGCAGTCCAGACCTCTTAGTCTACTTATGCCATGCCTTTTTTTATGCCTGGCTTTTCCCAGGGGTTTCCAAACTATGGTGCACGTACCCCTGGGGATACACAAGACATCTCTGGGGAGTATGCAGGAGAAATTGTATAATGGGAGATTTAATTGTCATTATAATAATAATTGGCATTTAAGGGGGTTAAAATATAAAACATATGCTGGTAGAGATTCTTGGGCAGCTGGTAAATCCGAAAGGGGGTATGCAATAAGAAAAAGTTTTTGAGAACCTCTGCTCTATAGATTATAATTTACCTATCTTAAGTGCATGAGCAGAGGCATTTTTCTCTCTGAGGGCACATCTATACATATCACTTGATGCCCATCTATACATATCACTTGATGCCCATTGAAACCTGTTATTACTAATTCTACTGAGCATTAGCGCAGCTGGCAAAAACCATGGTAATGCACAGTAGATTAGTCTAATGGGTATTAAGTGTCACTTAAAAAGTGGTCATCAGCCCTAATGCACAGTAGCACTGATTACGACGCATTAAGTTAGCACCTGTTATTACAGGTATTACACTTAATGTGCTGTAATTATGGTGCATTAATGAACATGTAGACACATCCAGAAAGGAGAGAATGAAGCTTCTGAAGACTAATCTCCCATGCAGGCCAGGTCTCACAGGTTGGTAAGCAGCATTTGAAGTTAGTGGTATCCAAGACTAATGATCAGTGTCATTAAACCTGCACAGGCACCTGACTTGTTTATCACAGAGATCACCAAGGATCTTGGTTTTTTCTGATTAAAAATCCCAGATTCTCTAATAAAAAATCCAAAATTCGCTAATTAAAACCCCCCAAATCCATGGTTTTCCACAATTAAAATGAAATGCCACTATATATCTGTGTCAGTTGAACACAACGTTTTACTGAGATTTTTACAATTGTAAAGTAATTTGGAAGCCTACCAGGGCCTCAATGATTATAATAGAATAAATTATAAATACTTATATATTTTGGCATTTGATTTTAGGTTTTTTTTATCATAGAAAATTAGAGCTGCTTCTGTCCTCTTCACTCACCAGGATGTGGGTCTAGCTGCGGCTGCCCACCCTGCTGCTTTGTGGTGCTGAGCAGCCTTGACATACTGGTTCCCTGTACCTATCCATGCCATTGCTACTTATTACCAAGCCACAGCCCCCCCTGGCCCTGCTGGTGCCTGTCACTCCTGACCCACAGCACCCTGGCCTGGCCAGTGCCCCTCACTCCCAACCCACAGACCCCTGGCCCTTGCTCCCACTCCCAGCTCCCTACCCCTGCAGCCCTGCTGGTTTCCCTCACTCATAACCCACAGCCCCCTGGCCTGGCCAGTGCTTCTCACTCCTGACCTACAGCCCCTTGGCCCTGCTGGTGCCCTTCACTCTAAGCTCACAGCCCCCTGACCCTGCCACTGCCCTCAATCCTGAGCCACAACCCCCCACCCCCTCATCCCTGCTTGTGCCCTTCACTTCTGACCAGCATTCTCCTACCCCCCACCCTCAGCCCTGCTAAAGGGGGCCCCCGGCTGCTAGAGCTATGGGACCCAGTGGCTGCTGTGGCCAGAGCGATGTACAGAGCTCTCCCACCCCGCATGCAGCTGGCATAGGCAAGCCAAGCCTGTGCAAGGTGGGGAGGATGTAGCTGCATGCTAAGGGGCTTAGGGGTCCCTGCCCTGCTGCCCTACCCCTGGGGGCCTCCGCAGCCCAGCAGGTGGGATCCAGTGGAGAGGCTTTGTGCTGCTGCCACAACACACATACCAGCTGAGCCACCATAGCGATGTTGATGTGTCTACATGCCCCACTAGGCAGCAGCAGGGGCACAGCTGGCACAGGTCCTGGTGGTGGTGGTGGCACTAAGCCACTCCATCCCCTTCTGCCTTCCTGCTCTGGGTCTTGCCTGCCAGGCCACAGAGGTTCCTGGGGGAAGGGTAGGAGTGTGGAGAGCTCTAAGCTGACAGTGGATAGCCCACATCCTCCCCTGCCCCATGCACAAATCTCGGGGGCACCTGCCCCACATGTTACCCTTCCTGGGAGTGTGTGCAGCCGTGAGAATCCAGCCACCCCGTTCTCCCCTACTGCCATGCATGCCTTTGTCTGCTCTCTGCCATCCCCACAGCTATGCATTCCCACACTGGTTGGACAGCACCTGCAGCCCCAGCCCCAGCTGCCAATGCTGCTCCACACCCTCCCTCACCATGGCCACTTCAGTCTGCCTTCCCCTTTCCATGTCACCTGTGCCCTCTCTCCCCCAGATTTACCTGTAGGCAGCTGGGGGAGCTGCCCTCCACTGCTTCCTGGCTGTGTTGCTGGCCACACGCATGTGTGCCTATGGACACATGCACATGGCGCCCCCTGTGTCCCGCTCCCCACAGCCCCAAGCAGCCCCTTGCAGGCTGGAACTCTGCCAGATGCAAGGGGAAACCCGTGGTTTACATTTTTCTCCTTTTAAAGGAGCAAATCCATGTTTTTCCATAGCAAACAGAAAACCCAGATCCCTGGAGATCACCCACCAAGGATACTAATGCTTCCCCTATTCAGGCCTGAGTGCAGTTGAATTCTGCTGCAAAAACAGCACTTACCTTTCCAAAACCACCCTGTGAAACAGGATAGACCAATGAGTCCTTATGATCAGGTGATGGCTTCTTGAATTTAAGACTGGTGAAGGCAATAAACTAAACTTCCTAACTAACCTGTTAAACATTTTGGAGTTCCCTAATTAATATAATTATTATGTGAGGCTTTTGTAAAAATAAAACTGCACTAATCATTTTTTTCATTTATCCAATTTTCTCACTAGGGAGCCCCATTTTTTAATTTCAGTCCCATTCTGAAAATTATACTGTATTTGCACAAAGTGGCATTTGGAGTTTGATCTATTTAGAGGAGGAAATGGCTAGAAATGCAACAGAAGGGTTTTTTTTTAAATAGGATCTCCAGTTGCTGCATATGTCAGGGGGGAAATCCATGTTTAAAAGTACAGATGACAATGAAATATTTTCTGATTTCTCGTTCTTAGTCCCTACTAACGTAGGCTAGCACTTTCCAGCTGGCTTGCATTATGCAGAGCAAAGATCTGTTTAGCAAGGTGCAGGTACAAGTAGTAATAGTATAAGAAGGAGAAGACTGACACTGGAAGGAAAGATGAGAGTGCCAGTACTGGAATAATGCTAGCACCTAGAACAGAAGGACTAATTCAGGAAAAGATAAAAGGCTAAATAAATGCTCTGGCTGCACCTGGAAGTTTTTCTTATGATTAGAACCTGTATTAAAATTTAGTACACACAATTTCCACAAAGTGTTGCTCTTTCTTAGGACTGAAGATGTGCTGCCTTTTGTATGAAAGGGAATTATCACCTGCCAAATCATTAATATTCTTTTTTGTCCCTTAAAGAAATTTTTGAGCTAAGTTAAACTGTGTTTATCACTGGCATCTGTGGACAGGAAAGAGGCTTATTGTTGCTATTGTTATATTACAGTAAAACCTAAAGATCCCAAGTTAGATTGGATCCAAGTTGAGCTTGGTGACAGTCCTTGTCTTAGCAATTACAATCTATACTATAAAATAGTTTAATATATAAGAGCAAAGTATTTTTATCACAGCTGGAATTAGCAAAGGTTGATAAATTGTTTTCATTCTGACTTACTGTTTTCAGTTAATTTAATCTGAAATTATAAGGGTGAACATTGCTTGAGCAAAGGCTCTGTTTTAAAGAAATACAATTCCTCAATTTTTTACACAAATAATAACTCTTAGGATCTATATGACCAGCTCTAATAATAACTGGAGCAAGGAAGTAGTCCTTATTTGGGGATCAGTACTTGTGAGGATCGCAGTGAAAAATTATTTAGATTTGGCCCAGTTAAAAGGACTTAAATATTATGATTTATGCAAATGCAGTTATTTTTTTCACAGTGACTATAATATTTTTACCAACTCCCTACTACCACTGAAAAGGGAATAGGCTTTGATGTATAGCTCCACATTTCAGGTTCTCTTTTTTCTGCTATTATAACCATTTTTGTGCCCAGTGCATAAATGTTTGAACAGTGGAAGACATGCAGTCATTGATGTATAGCTCTTTAAGACCTCTTTCCTCTGATACTCAGATGCCAGTGATAAACATTAAAAAGAAATCATCTGCATTGATCAGGAAACACAGCAACTGAAACAGGCCTTTGCAAGAGCGTTGGTTTTTGTGTGTGCTTTACAAGGGTTTAGTTCCCCTGTTGTCTGCCTGAATAATTCCAGTTTATGGACTGTTTTCTTTTTTTAAAACTTAGTTGGTAAGTGTTAAAGAAATGTACTCTGTTGAAAGAACCCAGTGGCTGTACAGTTAAATACTTGGACGTCAGGAAAGGCTTGAGTCAAGATGGAACATATATATTGCTCTTTAGTTATATCATTGTATAATTCTCAAATAGACTAAAATTATTCAGAAACTGTCCTGGGAGCAGGGACTTAAACCTTGAATTCCTCCTTTCTAGGACATGCCTTTACCACTAGGCTACAGAGTCATTCTCATTCTTTGTGGCTCAATAGGCATTTTCACATGTGCTGGGGGGGGAGTGCTGTAATTAGAGTGGCTCCGAGAGCTGATCTAATTAAAGTGCCCAGACCATCTTCTGTAACAGCACCCCTATGCTTCAAAATGGTAGCAGGGACGCTTTATCTAAAGCTCCAGCAGATTCAATTAATCAAGTCTGCTCCGATGCACTCCGATTCACAGTGCATCGGAGCAGCTTCCTAGCTCATGTACAGGCACCCAATAATTCTTAAATGCACAGGACTGAAAGGGACTCCTAGAGCCACAAGAGTCTGCATAGTTTCAATTGTTTGGGAGTAGAAGTGGCCCACTCAAAGAGAGAGTGTTGCAACATGCAGGCTACAGACTCCTAGAAGATAAGAAATATAAGTTTGGATCCCCTCAGGTAAAGCAGGGAAGTGGACCCTGTGTTTCTCACATCCTGGGCAAGTACTCTATCTACTAGGGACATGTATAAATGAGGGTGCAGCTCTCCTCACCACCATTTTAAACAAAAACATCTGCCACTGCTATGTACTGTGCTACAAGAACCCCTTAAGGAAGATGGGAGCGAATGCCCTCATCTGCTGGGCTAGCAATAACTGCACCATGGGGGGCATGTGTAGATGCTTTCACTGTCAAGGCTAAGATGCTACTCTTACCACCTAGAAAATGATAAGATCAAAGCCTGAGGCACCTGTGAACTTTTTTTTGCACTTCTATGGTTGGGCATCAGCAAGGGTTTTGAGCATGGACTGAGTTGCCTAAAGTGGGATTTAGGTCCTGTTTTGGATCTGGCCCTTACAGGTTTATTTTGAAAATGTTACTCTTGTCTATTTTAATGAGGTGTTAAAAAGGCATACTTCATTCCCTGGACATCTGGAACATAAGAGACTTCCTACCTTTTTCTGGTGTACACTAATTACTTATGCATGTAAGACATGACCAGTATACCTAAGATTTTAGAAAAAAAATGATATGATGATATGTTGTATTATATGAAAATGCTGTGATTATGAAAGTACAAGATGAGTTAATGCATAGCCAGAAAGATATCTTTGTCTTTTACTTAACAGACAAGGTTCTTTGGGTGATTCTGATATATTTTATTTCATCCAGGAAGAGCACACACCAACTGCAGGAACTTCCTCAGCCTGACAAAGGGTTTTTAAACCTGAAAGCTTGCTTAAAATTTGTTTTCACAACTATTTAAGTTGGTCTAATAAAAGATATCAGATTCACCCGAAGAACCTTGTCTGCTTATGTCCTTAGACCAACACAGCTACAACCTACACCCCTTTTACTTAACAGTGCTTTTTAATGCTTTGAGGTGGTTTTTAATGCAGTTAATTACTAACTTAATTGTTTGAGATATTCTTGTGCAGTGACCATAATGTTCTTAATGAGAAAGCAAGCAGAGTTCCACACACTGAAATTCCTTCTTCTTTCCTCCCAGTGTGGAGCAAACTGACTACCTATGAGTACATCATGCAGCAACGTCCCCCGCAAGAGATGAAAGAGGCCAACAAACAACTAGAGTCTTGTCCTCCTCAAGTGAGACCCAGTCAGGTACTGCTTGCGCTTTCAGCCTTTCCTTCAAACAAAGGCTCTGCTCTTCCACAGTCTAGTTTGATGCCTTTCCATGTGCTCAGAATCTCTGATCAGATTGTTAAGCAGATGCTGAAGGCAAGATTTTGAGGCACTTGGTGGATCTCAGTGAGTGGGATCCAGAAAGGACTGCCAGGTGATGCTGCTGGTTGTAAGGGAGCAGCAGTGACAGAGCTGTGACAGGCTCCAGGAGCAGACAAGCCACAGGAAATCATCTTGTTAAAAACCAAATAACAATTTTACCATTTAGGTAAAATAAAGGAGTGTAGATAATATCCCAAGAATAGCTAGCCAGCCTTACAGCCTTTAACTGAAATCTGGAATTAGAGAACTAGGCCCTGTCTATGCTCACTTAGCTCAGCATCCAGAAATTTTGGTGGTAAAAGGTAGCTGCTGTGACCAAGCAGATGCACCTGCATACTTCTGGTTGCTCCATGTGGCTTCAGCAGCTGTGCTGCCAGAGTGTGAAGGGCATCCAGGGGAGATGGCTGTGCTGAAGGGACTACAGCAACCAGCAGAATTTGAGGAATGTCTACCTGTGCATGAGTCTGGATGGTGGTAGAAGCTTTGCTTTGCTTGGCAGAAGTGGTGTAACTGCTAGCAGAAAGGAGCATTCTGCTACTGCAGGGAGCTTCAGTGTGAGTGCACTGGAGTTCTGCCAGAAAATTTGTATTGTAGACTAGGCGCAAAGGTGGGGAGAGACATTTCGGAGAGTGTCATAGCCTATGTGGTGGGGTTATCATGCATTGGGATACTGACTCCATATGCCACAAATTGTGTCAAGAATTGAGAGGTTTCTTGTGTTTTTGACTAGGCCCTTGCAGCTGCATTATCAGTTTGATGTTTCATAAAATATTAATTACATGAATTGCCTCCAATGCTAATGTAAAATATATGTTTGAAGACATTTGCCTGCTGTTCCTCTGCTGCTGTGTATGGGCTTGTTTATGATTTTCAGGGTTTATTTTATAGGGGGTTAAAGGGAACTAATGTCTTGCATAATATGCAGACTTCAGCTTTCCATGGATACTTTTTTATTCCCTCTAAAGATTTCTAAATTTGAACACACAACAGAGGGTATTTAGCACTTCCCTTCATCAAGCTTTTCTTGGCATGACCATTACAAGCTTAACAGAGCTCCAGTTGTAATCAGTCTGATAGTTATCAGATTTGAGTTGACATTGAGAGAATCTATCTGAATACACAGGAGGTGTGTGTATTCAGTATGTACATGTGCATTGAGGATCTCCCCACTAGCAGGTGTTCCCACATTCTGCAAGTGCATCCTTATTCCCTACTCAAAATTGTATGTGAACATCATGTATTTGAAGCACATGTATCAACCTGTAAAAAAGAGGAAATAATTTTTGCATTTTAGTGCTCCAGCCAGTAATTTGGGGAGCAATAAAAGCTAAGATGCTTTGTAACACTGTTATGCGAAATGCTGACCCACCAGATTCTTCTTGTTCCCCACATAGCAATCATAGACAAACACGAACAAACAGAATAGAGTAGTAACTCGCCTTTTTTAAACTTTGATGTGAACCTAGAAATCCTTAGCTCCCCTAGCTCCTGTGCTCCTTGTATTACTTGTGTTTTTATATGAAGCTGTATCTCTCCCTTCTGCAAGTCCTCACGCCCAATGGCGCTATCTTGCAGGACTCAGTTTCAATGGGGCTGGGTTCCTCCAGCCACTAAATCAGCCAAATGCGCGCGCGCACGCACACACACACACACACTCTCTCTCTCTCTCTCTCTCTCTCTCTCTCTCTCTCTCTAATGTGGCAAGCCTGACCCTGACCTGTTGATCAGCATGTACAGGCTGACACCCTCATATGCCAGGAATCAGTTCATTAAGGTAACAATAAAATGCAGTCAGATACAAGCACACAGGTAAACAGAATACTTCTGAATCTGGCTGGGTGTCCAACTGACACCCTCATGGGCCAGCATGCAGTTCATTAGGGCATGTCTGAGCCAAACTGGGTCAATCAGCCTATACAAGCTGATCCCCTTGTGTGTCTCAAACTCAGCATGTCCCAATCTTTTGCCCTAACTGTCCTAGTAGTGGTAGCCTCTTGATGAGTGGACCCCACAGTCTTTTTGGGCTTTACAGGGATCTTTGGCTTAGGTAAAAGAAGCATTGCTGCAGAGCAAGTGGGGAAGGGGAAGTAGAAAAGGAAAAATTCACCCAGTTACCACCAGTTTGACTATAAAAGTTATTTATTGCTAAGTATATGGAATTTATTTACTAGTAGTAACAGACATGCAAGGGAAAACAAACAAAAACAATTACAATATTACCCTGGTTTAATTGAGTATTTGGGGAAACTCAAGCTTAACTTATAAAATTCAGGTTTAGAAAGCTATGCCTAGAGAGAAAAAGAATGAGAGAGAGAGAAAGAGAAAGAGAGAGCAAGAGCTGGGATCTCACCGTTCCAAGGCACTTGAGTGTTTTGTTGACCGGCAAAGTTCCTAACACAATCATTGAAGGTTAAACAGGCAACCAAAAGAGACTATCTTTTTATCCCAGTTTCTCGAGAACAACAGCGGATGGTCAGAGAGATTTCTCCTTTTTGAAGTACACTGTTTGCTGCTTTACAGCTTTCTTATGCCCTTAGTCTAGCCTTTTCAAAGCATTCTTTTAATTGTGTAAATCAAGAGGGTCCCAAGCCATAATTGACAGGGAAAATCCTGTTATATAAACAGTTTCAATTTAAATGAATTACCTTTTTCAGTGACAAGGGGTTATCTGGTTTGGAGCATCTCAAGAAACTGATTAACAACCAGGAAAAACATAACATTTTAAGGAGTAACCAGACACCTAGGAGTCAGCTTGAAATTATTCTGAGTATAGAAGATATACTGGAAGGGATACCACATTGTTTTTTCTCAGATGGCCTAGCTATGCTTGCACTGTGAAGTCAGCATCAGTGTTTTGTATTTTACCTGTTGTGAATAAGCCTCAGTTTAGCATGACTTTAAGATCTTACTGTAATCTTTTAACATACTTAAGGGGATTACTTGGAGTGTTCATAAACTTTGTGGGGAGGACGTTCACCAGTCATCCCAGGAAAAGTATGACAGCATTTGTGGTCAGGGCTCCAATGGGCTGGATGTTGTGATGAGCCCTTAACCATTGTTCAAATGTTGCCCATACTCGCTCTGACTTGGTTTCTTGCCTCAGCATGCCCTAACCCAGCAATTGAGTTTTAGCCAATCAAGTTTAAATAGGCTTCCCATACTGGGACTGGGGAATGTACAGCCCAAGATGCCTAAACTTTTCTTCTGCTTAGTTCTGGTTAGATGAGGTGTGGGGGGGGGGAGGGGCAGGAATAGAAAAAGTCCTTTGTAAGTCCAGCAAGCTGAGTGCCAGGGCTCCCTTGGGAGCACAGAGCTGACAGGTAACACCTGGGGGATGTATGTTGGAAATTAGCTAAATGGAAAGAAAAGGAGAAGAGACATTTGGATTATTTTAAAAATTCAAGTCTTTAGAAGGAAATGAATTTCCTTTGAATAAATACATGTTTGTATTTCCTAGAAATATCAATAATTTGTTCAATTTATATAACTGATTTTTTAATTGTTCTAATAAATGGTAACCACATGCATTTCTATTGATTTATCTTCCTCACAGTATGCATTTGTTGAAAGTTTTTTGCACAATCCAGGAAGTTTAGGAATGATACTGTTAAAACCCCAGAAAAAAACAGGCCTCAAATATATGAAACCATCTTATACAAATAATGATGGGAAAGTTATTGTTTAGGAATTAACTTTCTTCTTTCATACAAATATATATCATGCTTTGTTCATCCATTTGAAGTCAAGCTTGTGACCTAACTACTACACAGATGTTTCTCCATCTTCAAACAGGTGTCATATAGTCATAAAGAAGTAGGGTTGGAAGGGACCCCTGCAGGTCATCTATTCTAACCCCTTTGCCTGAGGCAGGATCATCCATATCCAGACTATCCTATACAAATCCATAATCTAAACTCTTTGTAAAACTACTGTCAACTTGGACACAACACAAGACATAACACCCTGACCTGCCACAGGTAAAGCAGGGGAACCACAGCAGCCAACATCCTGCGTCTATAAAAGGCTGTTGATATACAGTCAAGAGATCCCAGGTCAAGAGCCATGCCCCATGTTGGAGAGGAAAGCAAAAATTCCCACACTCCACACCAATCTGACCGGGGGTAAAATTCCTTCCTGACCCCAAATACAAGTCTCACTCTGAGCAGAGGGCAAGCCAGGATCCTCTGGCTTTTAGCTACGAGCCTCTGGCTTTAAGTCCCAGCCGGAGTATTTGCACATGCCAATCACAATCCCCAGCCTTGGCTGCAGCCAGCATCCAATGCCTCCGAGGAAGGCTTAAAAGCACCCCGACGCATGTAGCAGAAAAGGGGCCGGGGCCGGGGGGGGGGACAACTCCAAAATGTTGCAGCTCTTGGCATGCATTTAACCATTAGATAAGTCAATATCAAGGCATTAAGCATTCAGGTCAAGGGTTTCCAAAGTGACTAGTAATTTTTGCTTCTTCAAACTAAAAAATAAATTGGGTTTGGAGAAAAAGGGCTTGGCAGTTACGTTGGTTTAAAATAGGCTGGAAAAAGCATTCTGAACTGCGATGCCTCAGCCAAGGCAGTACTGTACTATTTGTCCTCTTTGCTGGGTATTTTTTAATCTGCATCTTTGTACCCTCACCATCTTAGTTGTAGGATCATGTTTTTGGAGGATAGAGGGGACTTTTCTTTAATCTAGTTACTTGGATTTTAAAAAAATTATGATTTGAGCCTTTTTGTACCTGGATGTCATTATGTAATTTTAAAATTCAGGAACATGTATAGAGCCATATACATCCAGGACAACAATGTATTCTACACTGCAGTGTTTGAGAGCAAGTGTTGTGTTGCTAGACTGCATCAGGGAATGTTCGTGCAAGCCTTCACTCTGAGTCCTAGACAGCAAAGGAAAGAATTACAATCTCAGTGCTGAATCAATAGAAGTGTTTTCATTTAATGCTGTAGTAAATCCTTTTCTCCAGGTGAGCTGTTTGGGGCTAGCAAAACCATTTCAAGGGATTCTTTAATAGGGTCCCAATTCAACTGAACTGGTATTTATAGTACCTTTGTGACTAGCCTGTAATCTAGTCTCAGTCTTTTTTGGTTCAGTCAGTATTTCACACGTTATGGATTTATGACTAGCTCAGCCTTTATTCTCTTTCATCTCATTAAACAGACCCCTCTAATGTGTTATAGTTTTCTGCTTAGCTGCGCATGCCAAAAACCTTCCTTCTGGCTAATGACTGAGAGGGGAAACCCCTAGAATCTTGATAATGTATGTTCTTAACTTGGACACCATTATTGTTTTGGTAATTTAAATTCATCTACATTTTAGGAGGTGGATTTGTATGCAGCTAACCTTGGCTACACCGACCCAGAGATTCAGGTGGAGGATTCTTCAGCAGTAACCTCAGGGAGAGAGTAAGTACAGCTAACAATACAAGGATTTACAGGTATGGTGTGTGCTGTGGAGGAAATCATCCAGCAAAACTACCTGCTTGGACCCTCTTGAGACAAAGTTACTTAGGAGACTCAAGGTGTGGCCATACCATAAACTTCCTTTGTCAAGATGTGGCACAGCACTCTGCACCCACCAGCTCCAGACTGGAAGCAACATAGTTGTGTTTTCACGGTGCTGCAAGCAGGCCAATATTTCTTAGCAGCTCTTCTGACACTAGGCTTCCTGGTAAACTTTCACAAAGCCAAATATAAAATTCTTCCGTTAGATCAATATAAGACTTCCAGGATTCTAAACATACCCACTATACTAAAAAATGAAGTAGTATGTAAGTGAACTATCTAAGAGCAAAGGCAGACCTAGAAGGAGCTCTCCCTTCTCTTGACAGCTATGGGATGTAAAAAGCATGTAGTCTGTCAGCACTCAGCACCATAAAATGATCTACCTTCTAAAAACTCTGTGCACAGGAACCTGGAGTCGAAAGTCAGTCTAAAGCTCCAGCTGCCTTCTGTCTCTGGTGTTCTCACTACCTCAGTTTCCACTTGTATCAGTGTGATCTGACAACAGCAGGTGGAAGTCCACCCAAGTAACAAATGGGCCCAGGCCTTATATCAAAGGGAAAATAGCC
This sequence comes from Alligator sinensis, assembly GCF_000455745.1. Taxonomy (NCBI): domain Eukaryota; kingdom Metazoa; phylum Chordata; order Crocodylia; family Alligatoridae; genus Alligator; species Alligator sinensis. Next base: position 362,561 of record NW_005842289.1, read on the forward strand.
TTTCCTTATCTTCTAATTTCTTCTGCCAACTCTGACTCACCTTGGTCTAACTGGGATTGAACTTCAAACAACTGGTTATCATCCACCCCTCAGTTATCCTCCAACACTAAGTACTGGGCTGGATTAAGTGTAATGGAAATGAAAATCTGGGTACTAGTTAAAGCATCAGAACTCTTGCCTATCATTAACCCTGTTAGCAATCCCATGGGCATGTTGAACACAGGGGAAACCAGATGGAACCCTGCACAGTTCCACAGAACAGTACCCTGAGAATGGAGGACAAGTTGTCCCATAGTCCCCTCTGGGCACACTCTGCAAGGAAAGAGCTGCTGCTCACCCAGCTAGGTTAAAGACAGGTCATTCAAAAACAAACAAAAACCAATGAGATAACTGGGGCTAAGAGAGCAGGAGCATCTGATGTATTCTTCATGCATTTTAGCTTCTCAAAGTTGTGTCCCCACAATGATGGACCAGACCCTGAGCCCAACTCTCCTTCTGAACCCCCAGCTCCTCTGTCCACTGTCCACATACAGGTAAGTGGGAAGCCTTGCTACAGACCTACCTAGTTATGTTAATGCTATTTCATTATATCTTACATGCACACACACACACTCTCCCTCCAATCACCTACACTCCCTATTTCGTGGGCAAATGGGAACACAAATGCATATTTTCCCTCTTTCCCAAACAACACATATGCACAGTAACCCAATACTTATGTCTCACTGTCCTATCCCAAGAATTCAACCCATCTCAAACATACAAAGCATGTATGCGCTCTCCCCAATTCACTCCACACACAACTCAATACAATACATAACATGTTATTGGCATCAAACACTGCTTCTTTCCAGAATAAAACAGAAAGAATTTGTAAGGGACAGTAGCCGCAGGTGAGCACCGGATGAACCACTGAACCAGTGGCTCCTGGTTCAGTGGTGCATGGCAGCTGGAGCCACCCCCACCTCCCCCATACCCACACACAGCCCCACACTGGGCAGCCCCTGCCCCAGCCCCACACATGGGGGGCCTTGATCTGCCCCCCCACGCCCCTTCCCTTCCCTTCCCTTCCCTTCCCTTCCCTTCCACCATACCAGACTTACCATCTGGAAGCAGCTTTCCATGCTGCCAGGCTGTGCTCCTTGCTACCTGTGCTGCGCTGCAGATGCCTGCATGCACAGGCCATTTATCAGCCGAATTATCGGCCTGATATGGCCGATTTCCGATATATTAAATTTTATTTATATCGGTGCTGATCCGCTATCAGACTGATGTATTGGTGCACCTCTAGCTAATACACCATGATGTTCTCTTCTTTCTCTCAGGATTTATGCCCAGCTGTTTCTCATTGATATTTAATGAGAGGCATTTTTATTTCTGCTGATCCAAGAGAAACTTCTGTTTTAATGTCTTTGTATTTTAGACATTTAATTAGAAAGTAACTCTCTATTCTGATCCCTTTGCTTGTGGTCTTCCTGGATATATGTAGTGCTATATGTCTCTCTTCTAGTTCCCTCTTCAAGTTTGAATGTAAAAGCTAGGGCTGTCAGTTAATCACCATTAACTTGCATGATTAATACATTAATTGGTTCTTGCATTAATTTTTTAATTAGTTAATTGTGCACCTGGTTTTGAAGCCAGCACCCAGGCTTTGCTCTGCCACTGTCACTGCCACTTCCTGGCTGCTCAGCAGGGCAGTGGTGGCAGTGCAGAAGACCACAGGGCAACCCAGGCGTGGGCTCTGGGCTGCTGCAGCAGGAAGGCGGGATGGGGAGGGGCTCACAGACACTCACACGAGCAGCCCCACCATGCATACAGCCAGGAATGCAACCCGGCACTGTGTAGAGCAGTGCCCAGCAGGTAAGTCTGTGGAGTGGGGGCAGGGGTTAGACTGAGGCCCCCATAGTGAAGGAGGGAGTGAGGCAGGGGCAGGGGTTGGGGTGAATGGGGCCCTGGGGCTGGGATGGGTCATGGAGCTGCAGGTGGCTCATCCAAGGGCCTGGCTCCCTGCCGCTGTGCACACCTCCATGGGAGGCATCGGGGGTACACTCCCACCAGATATCGGCGCGGGGTGGAGGCGGGATGCCTGCTGTAGACTAGGGCTCTGCACCCTGCTACCTTTGACCTGGGAGCCATGTGTTGGCTGTGCCCCATATCCCCTGCCTGCCTGGGGGCAGGAGGCACAACATGGCATTGCATGGCTCCTGGGGACAAATTCAACAGGGTGCAGAACCCCCAGTCTGCAGCCCACCTCTGCCCCATGCACGAATCCATCTCTGGGGGTGTGTGCAGTGGTGGGGAGCCATGGCTACCCATGCCCCTGGACAAGCTGCCCACAGCCCTGGGGCCCCATTCATTCTAGCCCCTGCCCCATTCCTTCCCTTCATATGAGGGCCTCAATCTGCTCCCCACCCCCCATTCCCTCCTCTACCGCCCCTTCCTCTCCACAGACGTACCAGCTAGGCATTGCTCTATATGCAGCTGGATTGGATTCCTGTAGGGTTACCATATTTCTAGGTTAAAAAAAAAAAGGAAACTGGGGGGAGGAAAGGCATAATATGATTGTGGGGGGGCAGTGATATGCTTGTGTCCTGCCCCTCACTCTCAAGCCACTGCCTCCCTCAGCCCTGCTGCTGCCCCTCCTGACCCACAGTACCCTACATCATGCCAGAGTGTGTGGGATCCCACTCCTCCATGGCCTCCAGACACCCCCCCGCCTCACACACACACACACACACACACACAACCCCGCCAGACCTTCACAAATTCCCCCCACACCCATGCCCAACCAGACAAAGTACCTGCATAATTTTACAGAATTGAGTTTTTCTGCGCATAATTTTGAGTTTAGCTGTGAGATTAAAATTGTGATTTACAGCAACTAATTTTTTTAATCATGCAACTAATCATGATCATGTTTTTTAATCGGTTGACAGCCCTAGTAAAAACACATTCATCCACTGATCTCATCTACTCTTTCTGATCTCATCTCCTCTTTCCCCATATACACAATGCGTGCACATTCCACTTCTCCATGTTTCCTTGAACTCTTCACCATTTACACATTACATGCCGTCTACTCCCTAGTTTTCACATTATGCGTATTCTCTACCACTGCCTGTACTGAGACGGTTCTAAAGTCTAAAATAAAACCAGTCACATCGTTCATGCATAAACCCAACTTGAAGAATAAAGTTAAACAGAGATTATAGTTACAAAAGCTGTCAGTACAGCATCTTAGGGTCAAGAAAGGGATATCTCTTCACATGAGCTTCTTGTTTCTGCAGCAGCAAAAGAAGAAGAAAAAGAAAGTGCATAAAGTTCCTTCTTCAGCAAAGGATAACAACAGATCCAAGACCAACTCTAGACCATGGCCCCCTCTTGCCATTCCCCAGTCAGGTGAGTGTACTCCACTGAGTCCCTCCATTCCACTCCCATAGCCGTTAGAAGAAATTTGAGGGAATTAATGAGGATACATTTGAAAAAGAATGATAGAAGAAAACTAAAATGAAAAATAAAAATCCCTGTGAGGCAATACCAAATATCATAAGGCTTCTGTCCCCTAGTTGAGCTCTCTAGGGAGCCAATATGTCACATGGTGCTAATTCCTTCTTCTCTTTCCTGTGCTGACTTTGATATTAGATCTCATGCTAAAGAAGGCTAGAGGAGCTGGGAAGAAAAAGGATGACCTGGGCTATTTGCCTTTAGGAGGAGTTGCAACTTTAAAAGACAGAATATTGAAAAGCCACCACCAGCAACTGAAGCTGACAATAACAGAGAAATAGTGGGAAGAGAATGAAGCAGCCAAGCATTTTGGCTGCTTGCAGACATTAAAAAAACAAAAAACAACAGTGCTTTACTTCAAACTCAGCACGTTTCTGTGCTGAGCCCTGCACATGTCCAGAAGAGGCTGCACTTTAGTTGGACTCCGCTCACCCGACATCTGTATAGATTGGACACTTTAGTGGGGCTTTTTTGGCACTTTTGTCTAATAGCTGATTGAATCAGCTTTAGCTAAAAGCGCCAAAAAGCCCTGTTGAAGCGCCCAATCTATACAGACACTGCAGAGCCAGGTCAAAATAATGCATGGCTTTTTCCAGTGAATCACAGTTCTTGTTTTTGTTTTTTAACTTCTGCAAGCAGCCAGAGTGTAAGGGAGTAGTGTGAAGAAAGGAATGCATGGCAGGGTCAGAGGAAGACGGGACTAAAGAAAGAAGAGGACAGGTCAAGAGTACAAGCAAGGAGAGAGGAAAGGATTTGGGTAGAAGGGAGAAAGGCAATGAAACAAAAGCAGAGAGTGGAATGATGTTTGATAAGTGCAAAACACTTGCAACACTAAAGGCCAGGAACAGATGTTGCATTTCTTCCTGGATAAATTTTGTTTGTGTTTGTCCCAGAACAAAAATATCCCATGATAAGTGGTGTATACACACATTGCTCTTCTAATCAGCATTTGAGTGCAGTGCCTCTTTTCTATCATTGATGCAATGATGCAGTCCCAGGGTAACTGTACAGATGTACTTCAGAATATCCTGGGATAAACTGTTGTAACCTCTTACCCTAGAAACCCTTTTAGGATTTCAAAGATTCATAGATGTTAGGGTCGGAAGGGACCTCAATAGATCATCGAGTCCGACCCCCCGCATAGGCAGGAAAGAGGGCTGGGTTTAGATGACCCCAGCGAGATGCCTATCTAACCTCCTCTTGAAGACCCCCAGGGTAGGGGAGAGCACCACCTCCCTTGGGAGCCCGTTCCAGACCTTGGCCACTCTAACTGTGAAGAAGTTCTTCCTAATGTCCCGTCTAAATCTGCTCTCTGCTAGCTTATGGCCATTATTTCTTGTAACCCCCGGGGGCGCCTTGGTGAATAAAACCTCACCAATTCCTTTCTGTGCCCCCGTGATGAATTTATAGGCAGTCACAAGGTCGCCTCTCAACCTTCTCTTGCGGAGGCTGAAAAGGTCCAGGTTTTCTAGTCTCTCCTCGTAGAGCTTGGTCTGCAAGCCCTTAACCATACGAGTGGCCCTTCTCTGGCCCCTCTCCAGGTTATCCGCATCCCTCTTGAAGTGCGGCGCCCAGAATTGCACGCGGTACTCCAACTGCGGTCTGACCAGCGCCCGATAGAGGGGAAGCATCACCTCTTTGGATCTATTCGTCATGCATTCGTTTATTCCAGGACAACAGATATGGATGTCTGTATGTTTGCCCTTTGTCCTGGAATAAATTGGTTTATCCTGGGATAAATGTGACATCTGTTTGCAGCTTAAAGACAGGTAAGGTGATTGTTGTTGTAATTAGTCTTAGAGCACATGAGAGAAGTGGCTGTTCTCAGCCAGCTCCACAAAGTAGCTACAGCTGAAGCCTCCCAGCAATGATGATCACCAGCTGGTGTTTGTTGTGCTTGCAGGAGGAATCAGAACAGAACTAATGCATTGCCTTTCAGTTTGAACTGACTATTTTTATTTTTTAAAGGAGGCTGCCCCTACTGGGCAAAACGGGGTTTTGTATGGTAGGCCCTTGTCTGGGCTGAGGCCTCTCTGGCCTTGTCCCACTTAACTCAGGCTAGACCCCTCACCCTAGGGTCCACTGTCCCAGGACCCCAAGCTCCTGAGTCCCAGCTCTGACCATAGCCTTGCAGTTCTGAGCTCCCTGGGCCCCTGGTCTCACCCAAGTTCTGGGCTTTTGCCCTCAGTCTCTACTATGCCTTGCCTCATGGAGGGCTTTGGGCCTGTGCCCTGTCTCTGCTGTGCCTTGCCCCATGGCAAGCTCTAGGCTTGCACCCTCAGTCCCTGCCATCTGTAGCCAGAATCCTTCTGTCAACAGCACCTAGGATGTAGGGCAGGGGCAGGCAATTATTTTGGGCAGAGGGCTGCTTACTGAGTTTTGGCAAGCCATCGAGGACCGCATGACAGGCAGCCCAGGGCGGATTAATATTAATTTTCTAAATTTTTTAGGGGCCCCGCAGGCCGGATAGAATGGCTTGGCGGGCCGCGTCTGGCCTGCAGGCCGCATTTTGCCCACCCCTGATCTAGGGTGTCCCTGCACACTCTGCTCAGTGTTCTCCTCCACCTCTACAGCCACAATCTAGTCTTCCAGTATAAACAAAACCCAAAAACATGAATTTCTGCTCCAAACTCAAAGGTTCCCTTCCTGGGGTTAATCTTGCCCTGTGGAACCCCTTACCCAAAGGGCCCAAGTTACTTATCTGCTCCTGATTCAAGATGCAGGGTTTCCTTCATTCCACTGCAGCTCCAAGTCCTGCTTCTGGGCTTCCAGGCCTGGCTTCTGCCTGGAGTTCTGCCTCCTACAGCTTCTATGGCCAAACTGTCCCTCTGCACGCTTGTGCTTGTAAGTCCCTTCCTGTGTCACCCGATCCTCCACTTCCACCCCAGGTCTGTCAGTTACTACTTCCACCTGGGTTGAGTGGCTGTTTTGTTCTAGGGCTCCCTTCCTGTGTTTGCTTGTCCCAGGGGTTGGGGAGGGCCAGTAACCCCTGGGCTGCCCTCCTTTTAGTAATGAGGTAGGACCCCATTACATACATATATCCACATCTTTGCTGCTTTTTTCTTCTGCCCTCACCTTCCCTGCTTCCCCACAAGTGAGTCCAGTGTGTTTCCTTTGTCTCTTTCTACATGACTGTCCTTAAAAGAGTTCAGAGGGAGAGAGATTTCCAGACTGAAAACAGCACCAAGGATAGAGAACTTGTTGTCCCATCTCCCTGGATCTTCGGAGAGGGGCATGGCATGTCTAGCTAGAGGAAGGAATAGACCTTAGGCATTCAGCTATAGAAAGGACTACCTTTTGAAGGCCCAGGTGGAGGCTCCGGATAGCAGCAGCAGCAAATACACACACCCCCCTTAGTCCCTCGAAAAGTTTGTGAATTTCTGACATTAAACTGGTGCTTCTGCCTCTCTCCTCTCAGTCCCCTGAGCAGAGCCAGTAGATCTTCTCAGTCACTATACATGAGGCTGCAGAGACCTGCAACCCCAGAGTTTCTTCTTTTTGCATGACAGGTTTCCTGAAGGTGCCAGTATTAGATATTAGAACATACCAAGGCAAGGCCTACCTGCTACTATCTTTCCTGATTGCACTTCCCAGCTGTAGGATATAGCAGTGTTTCTCAACCTTTTAGGTAGCAAGTACTCCCTAACTTCTGAAATTTTTAATAAGTACCCCAACACTCAGTTTTCCAGGGGATATTATATTTATAGACTAATATGTGCCATATGTTGGAAGAAGGGCTGTGTATATAAGGCTGTGATATGACAGATGTCTGATCTGGTGTGGGTAGGGTTGCCACTTTTTACACCAGGGGTGCACAACTCAAGTATATACCTGGGGTAGAGGTGATGTTGGCCAAAGCTAGGAGGGCTGAACCCAGTTATCATTACTGGGGAAATTTAAATTTTCCCAAATTATTAATGGGGAATTTAAAGTGCTGTGCAATGCGCGGCACACCAAATTTTTTGCCATAGTTTTGAGAGGAAAAGTGGCCTTCTGAAGGTGGTGCAGCTGCTTTTGCTGGTGCTCCCACCTGCCCCCCTGCCTGCCGGCTAAACAGGAAGTGCGGCCTGGCAGGAGGTGGGCTAGCACTCTCAGGGGATGCACGTGCACCCCCTTCGCATCACCCCTGGGCGAGAGAGAGGAAAAGAGGATGAGAGAGACAAGGAGGCAGCTGCTGCCAGCTATGGAGCCTGGGTTGTTCCCAGAAGGCGGCTGGGAGGCTGCAAGCCCTGCTGCAAGCAGCCTGGGCTCTGTGACTGGCAGCAGCTACCCAGAGCCTGGGCTCCGGCATTGCACATCTCAGAGCAGATGGTGGGGGAGGGGGCCCTGAGGCAGTGCAGCCCGGAAAAGCCCAGTACCGCTGCCAGCCCTCACCTGTAGCCAGCCTGCAAACAGCTGCACCGGGCTCTGCAGCCCTGGCATCCACTCCATACCGGCGACTGCATATGTGCCTCAGAGCACAGAGTTGGGGAGGATTGTGTTGCCTTAGACCCTATCCCCACTCTCTGCTCTGAGGTGCGCGTGCAGTTGCTGCCAGCACAGAGCTGATGCCGGGACTGTGGAGCCCAGTGCAGCTGTTTGCAGCCTGCCCTCTACAGCTGCCCAGAGCCCAGGCTGGCTATAGGTGAGGGCTAGCAGCAGCACCAGGCTTTTCCCGCCATTTGGCAGCAGTGCTGGGGGGGCAGGTTGGGGAGGGCTACGGTGAATTTTGGGGTGGCAGTAGCCCCCCTCCCATCACTGCAGCCCACCCCAAGAGCCGGGAAGAGCCCGGTGCTGCCACCAGCCCCAGCCTGCAGCGGCAGCCTGCTCTCTCCCACATGCAGTGAACCAGGCCCCAGGGCAATCCCCACAGTGCAAGAGGGAGCAGGGCAGCACCCTGCCTCTACTGCACTCCCTCCTGCACTGTGTGGGTCTCGGTCTGTCATCCCTCTCCCCCCTCCAAGCCCAGGCAGGATAAAGAAAGAAACTTACCTGCCTGTGGCTGGGTCAGTGGGGAGTGCATGGGTATATGTGTGCCCACCTTCCCCCTCCTGGAACAGCCTGTGGCCAGCCTGGGTGGGGGCTGGCGGCGAATGGCTGGACACGAACCCGGCAGTGGTAGGAAGAGTGGCAGCACCCCTTGCTATGGGAGTTTTTGGGGTCCACATACCCCCTTCCTGTGTCTCGGGTACCCCCAGGGGTAAGCATACCACAGGTTGAGAAACTATGTTCTACATACACATGATGTGTAAAGAGATTTGATGGAACTTAACCTGCCTTAGAAAGGGAAATCAATGGTGGTGTGGGGTTGGCAGTGCTGTAGGTATGTGTTCTTTCACTGCTGAATGCAGCTTTTTTCCATCTTCCTATATCTGCTTTTGCATAAGCTGCAAGTGTGTGTGAACTCTAATTCTGCGGGGAGGGGAGGGGTGGGGATCTTAATTGCCTCTGGAGCTCTCTGGAGAGGAGAGAAAACACCAGGTCTTCTGATGCTTTCTTTGTCCTTTCATTTTTCCTTCAGAATTTTCAGCCACCACTGCTACCTCTTCATCCTCCTCATCTTCCCACAGCCTTCATTACTCACTGCCAGCATTCCCACCCAGAGCTGCCGTGCCCTCCAACTGCATTGGTTCTGTCCAGGCAGCGGGCCCTCCTGCTGATTATCACTCAGAGTCTGCAGAATCCATGGATGAAATTCCTGTGGCTCAGACCCGTCTGGGGAGTGCTGCCCCTAATGGCACTTCTAAGAACAGTCTGAGCAAGTCTTGCCATCACCCCTTGTCCACAGCTCAGGCCCCTGGTAATGGGAAGAAGAATCTATATTCTGGGCATAAAGTCAAAAGGAACAGTTGCCAGCGACTCGGTGATGGAGAGCAGGAGTTGGAACTGGTTTCTAAGATTCCAGCTGTGTTTGTAAGCAAGAGCAGCGGAGAGCCTCCTGTACCCGAGCCCCGGCCTAGCGAGAGTGCATCTGAGCCCCACCACAGGAAGTGCACTAGCAAACGACATGTAGACAAGCCAGATCCACACTTGTGGGACATAAAGACAAACACCACAGCGGCCTAGACATCAGCCTTGCAAAGCCATAACCTTCAGCATGTTGTCTTGAAGGGAGAAGACAGGAATTTGCTCGCTCTACAAACATGTTGATTGTTTTGTGATCTCGACTCCAGTGACTCATCCTCAAGTTGGCTGGGTTCAGTTTCCTTGAAGCCATCCCTGTTTCAGCTGACCTAGCTGTGTAGCACGAAAAGACATGTTACATCACCTTTATGGTTGCCGCATGCTTCAGAGCCTCAGAGCAGAGCAAGAAGTTAACAACTCCGTTCCCATCCCTTTGCCCAGAGTAGCAGACTTCCCTGAAGGGAAAATGCCACTGGGCATCATTGGGACATAAGATTGTAGCTAAGTACTTCAGAGTGGGGTGCCATGGTGCTGGGGTGTAGTGTCCCAAACTGTGTACTTAACATACGCTGCAGTCAGACATGCTGCTGCTCTACCAGAGGCAAGGGGTACATACTACTGTGGTAGACCAGAATAGCCTGCTTACCTTAGCACATTGCTGTAGGGAGCTGGAAAAGGTATTTCTTCACCAGCTGACACTCAGGCCGACTCTGACACCATCATGACTTCCAAAGCAGTTCCCCATTAAATCTGTTAGGGCCTATTTGAAAAAGAGAAAGATGCACTGAGCCTAGAAATCTCAAGCATGCTCTCGACCTCCTTGTGAAGAAGCTGGATAAGGAAGGCTTGGCCCCTCAGAGTTTGTGAGAACTATGTGGGAGGGTAGGGGAAGTTTCCATGCTTAAATCTCCGGGAGTGATATCTGGGGTCTCTTTTCAGAATACAGCCTTCCTCTGACAATTGGTACCACGGACCTCTGAGCATGCTGGTAGCACAAACGATGTCTCTAGGCCTGCAGAAACTGTTCTGCCTGATAGGAGGGCCCGAGTCTTCATACCACTAATGTCTCATTACTAGGTCATGCCCTTCTAGTGCTGTCCCATTTCTGCTATTTGCCATTGTATGAATCTGTCCTCTAGGTGAAACTCCCCTTGTGCTAACACTGGGCTTGGGTTGGTCAGAAGGCTGAGCTTGGCCCAGAAAGGCCTGGCGAATCCTTTCTAGCAGGAATCACCAAGTCACAGTTCATCATTTTCCCTCTTACCATGCAGCAATATTCTCTGAATCTTTGTATGGAGCTCATTAATCAGCTCTGTCTACAATAAACTTTTCTATGCCCTTTGCTAATCATTTCCCTTTTTCCTTTTCTGTACTGGTTATCCCCCTTCCCCCAGCCAGATGGTGGCTCTCAGTGCTTTTAGGGACTGGTAAAGCTACCTTTATGCCCCTTAAATCTTACCTGTCTCCATGGGAGGATGACACACTGCACATAGCACCACCCTAGCCATTGCAGTGATTTTGCTTGGCTAGAAGGAAGCAGATACCTCAGCAAAGCAGTTGTGTGGGGTGGGGAGCATTTCAGCCCTACCACTATTACAGCTGGACCAGAATAAGTGTGACATGAAGGAAGCAGGATAAGGACAGCAGAATCTGCCCTTGTGGCCTTTTGGTCCTACTGGGGTGGCAGCATCAGGAATGAGCGTTCCTTGCAGGACAGTTGCTGCTGCCTTCAGGGGTCAGTTAGAGCTTGAATTCCTGGCACTAGATGAGGACTGCTGTAGAAAACTCTGGAACAGACAGGGAAAGGTGCCTAGATACCACAGTGAGGGGCACGTCCTAAGTGCAGCAGATGACTAGAAATGAGGTCAACACATCACATAGCCAGGCCCTTTTCAGGCAACTTTCCTTGCCTGGCAGCCTCCTGCTGCAAGCTCAGTGTTTACCCAGAAAATGCAAAGGCTCTCATCCAAGCTAAGCATTTTGTTTCACTTCCCTTCCCATGCTGTTCTCAGCTGCTGCCAGGCATCTACCAGCTGTTCTGCTAATGCTGGGGGTGGGGGAGAAGGGGAGGTGGGGGACAAGCAGGTGCCTTGAGAGTGTCTTTGTTTCACTTCTTTCCCTTTCATTACCCAGCTCTTTCCTCTTCCCGGGCTGCAGCTATTGTTATCCCCATCCAGTACCAAAAAGGCCCTTTACAGCATCTACCAGCTTCAACTAACTTTTCCCTACTTAGCCATTCTTGTCCTCTTTGGAAGCGGTAAGAGCTCCAGCCCTCCCCCACTGCAGTCACTGCTGTCCACAAATATACCCAGCTCCCAACTACTGTAAACCTACACTCCACATGGTGGCCCCTGCCCCCTGTAAATGCACAGAAGAAGCTCTTAGCTACCTGGGAAAAGAAAATTGTGGTGATTTACTGAATCTGACTATAGTCTGTTCAGTTTCTACTGGTGGGAGGCAGCGATCACAGAAGTTTAGCTGGACTCTGAGTGTAGGGTTTGACTTACCAAAAGAGGATGGAAAGGGTCTGGCTTTCAGCTCCTTTCCAATTGTACTGAGGTTACCCCCTGCCCCAAAAAGTTGCTGGTGTCATGGGAAATGCAGTCTCCTCAGCCTATCCAGCTTTTTCCAGTAGGCTTCAAGCCTTGTTGGCTTTCTGTGCAAGCAAGAGAAACCCATAAATAGAATAGATTTTATGAGGAAAACACTTTGGGGAGAAGCTGCAGAGTCTGAAATGCCAAGTATGGGAGGCCAGAAGCAGATGGACATGGGAATGAGGGCTAGATACAGAAGACAGCCAAGTCATCTATCAGTTGTTTCCTCTTCTATGAATAGCTATTACAAACCTACTTTAGGTTCCCTACCCTGGTGCTGCCTTCATTTCTGTAACGTGAAGCCAGCAAGCTGGGCTCTCTCCTCCCCTGCATAAAGAACTAGAGAAAGATCAGGGAGAGATTATCAAAAAGCTTTATTCTTCTGTCTCTGCTTAGGGGACACCTTTCTGATGCTGATGAGTGAGTCGGGTCCCCAGAAAAGGGTTGGTTTTACATGGAAAGTACAGGCTGCACTCATTCCAACAGAGCAGTCACAGCCCATAGTGTTGCTGTGACCACAGGGGGGCCCTCAGGTCCCTATGACCCACAGTTGTGCCGTGTAGTGTCCATGGGCTGTCATGCAAATGAATTTAGTGCATCACAAGCTAGATCTTAACGGACAGACACCATGGATGCTAATGCAGATTGGGTCCTATTAGTTTTACCAGGAGACCAGGCTTGGAACTGCACTTCTTCACTTTCTCACAAAGCAGGGCATCTCCAGGACCCCTTTTTCCCACAACTAAATCAAGTAGACAAGCTTACAGCAGCTCCAGGGACCTTTGCTGAGGGTTGGAAAGTAAGCTTGCCCTTTGGATACTTTCCTCAGGCTAAAAGTAATGCCCTTAAAAGGGCTTTTTTTCCCTCTGTGGACAATGAGAGACCAGTCCGTTCCCAGAGTAGAATCTCCTGCTTGATTGGATCATGGTGCCTAGTCACCTGCCATCTGCTCCATCTGTCTAAACCTCCCTACTTCCCTTCTGTGTGGGGGACCTTGCACTGCACCAGCTTGGGGTAGGGCTCCCTGCTTGGCAGCATCTTGAGGGACAGCCTGGATTCTTGGTATGGTCAGAAAAAGCCTGTCTGGAGAAGGTGTAGCTAAGTATCACCTTCATTTAGAGAATTACTTGTTAAAACACTGACCGCATTTACTTTGGTGGTTGCTTCTGGACCCTGCCTCTGCCATGGGTCCTAACAGAGCAGTCTTAGGGGTTCTCACTGGAAGGGGTTTCCCCTTCACCATTTGGCTAAAACAGAGGAGGGAGAGAGACCACACTGCTCACTGCCCAGCTTTATGGATCCTTCCCATGGTGCTTTTCTTCTTTCAGGATTGGGCCCGACTAGTGTGGGGCAAGGGCAGTGGTAGCCCAAGAGCAGTGGATCAAGCGATGGCTGCAGAGGGTCCTTACCTCTACAGTCCCATTTCTCCTACTTCAAGACCCTGCTTCAGCATGCAAACACAGAGGCACCACAGCCCAGTTCAGGATGTTCATCAGACATTGTTCAGCCACATTAATGCCTCCTGGCCTTGGTGTTGCCAAGGTTACTATATACATATTGCATACACCACACACACACACACAATATGTTTTGTAGCAACATGCACTACAGGAACAGAGTCCCCATGGTAACCTCCTCCCACCCTAGACACTGCAGAGCCAACAACTGAATTCTGCCCTCCCCCAGAAGAGCAGAATTGGCCTAGCAAACCTGAAGGAAGCTCAGGGCAGGGGATGCAGGATGCAGAACACAGAAGAGGCCATCTGGAGGATTTGGTTCCTCTTCCCGTTCCCTGAGGTTCATGCACGATTGCCCAGAGCTCATGGAGGGACGTGTTCTAAGAGGGCCTCAAGCACCAGTCAGTTCTGCAGTGCCTTCATGCATGACAAAACTGCAGGTACCCTTAAACTTGTGCCACCTGCCTCCCATGCCACCTAGTGGAGGGCTACTTCAGGTACCCCATCTTCTCCCCGTTCTGTAGCCCTCCAAGCCCTTCCCTGAGCAATGGCCATAGGTTTCTTGTTTCCCTGGCTCCCTGAGATTATGCCTTTGTATACCAAGGGTTGTGAAATCCCAGGGTGCTACGGTGACAACCAAACACACAACAAACCCAGTTATTTGGAGAACGTCTGCTGTGCTGAGAGCTGGGTAGGGTGGGGCAGCTTGCCATGCTTGGCTGGGTGCCCTGTGTCAGATGCACTCTGCTGCAGGTCAGCACTGTTCTGCTATGGTTGCTACAGGAGGTCTAAAGGCGTGATATTATCTTGGATCTTCTCAGGGCAAATGGTCCCAAGGAGAATGAACTATAGCTAAACAGTGGCTAATGAGTATGCAGAGGGGCAATGCAGGTGCAGTGGCTCTGGTCAATTTTCTCTGTTGTGTATATAACACATTGGGAGATCTTTCTATACCCAACCCAGAAGAGCAACTCACTGTCATAAGCCTAGTTCTGATAGTGTCACTGTAACTTATGAACAAAGCTGTATAGCAGGGGTGGGCAAAATATGGCCCACGGGGCCCATAAAAAATTTAGAAAATTAATATTTATCTGCCCTTGGTTCCTGTAAAAAATGACAGGAACCAAGGGCAATAGAACCCAGGGGAAGCCCGGCGGGCTCCTACAACAGCAGGGCCTGCCCAGCCCTGCCCCCAAGCCGGAAGCCCCAGGAGGGTCTTCTGGCCTGGGAGCACGTGGCTGTCCCAGTGGCGCCAGAACCTCAGGTAAGGGGGAAGGGCAGGGGAGGACCCTGGGCAGGGAAAGAGCACAGGCGGGGGGAAGCGGCCCCTCACCTGCCTCGTGGCTGGTGCCCCACTTGCAGCTGCTTGCAGCCCACTCAGGGCTGCCTGTGCCTGCTTTGGACAGCCCCACGGGCTGTGAGCAGCTGCAGCAGGGAGCGCCGGCCACGGGGTGGGCGAGAGGCTGCTTTTCCCCATGCTCAGCTTTTCCTGGGCTCCTTCCCAGCGCGAAGGAAAGCAGCCTCTCCCCCACCCCGTGGCTGGTACCTCGCACTGCAGCCACTTGCAACCCATGCAGGGCTGTTTGGAGCAGGCACAGACAGCCCCAGGCGGGCTGTGAGCACCTGCAGCGCAGGGCTCTGGCCACGGGGTGAGTGAGGGGCCACTTTTCCCCTCCCCGTGCTCAGAGCCACCTTGTAACCTGGCCCCACTGCCAGCTCACATGGGGTTGCCTGTGCCTGCTCCAGACAGCCCCGCGTGGGCTGCAAGCACCTGCAGCAGGGAGCCCCGGCCATGGGGCGGGTGAGGGGCCACTTTTCCCCGCGTTCAGCACCAGCTTCTTCCCTGTCGGTGAGCAGGGGGTCAGGGCTGTGCGCTGCCCACCACCTGTACTGCAGGGCTGGGGGGCACTGGGCATGAGTGGGCATGAGAGCCAGTGGGAAGACGGGGCCCGCACCAGTGTCCCGGGGCCAGTGCCAGCAGGGCCCAGAGCAGGATGGCAGGAGCATGGGGTCCCAGCTGGCAGGGGCTCTATGGAGCTGGGCCAGCTTCCCCCTCTCCCTGCTGATGCAGCCCAGCCTGGCTCCACAGACCCCTGCCAGCCTGTGCCCTGCTTTGGGCCCCACCGGTGCTGGCTCTGGGACATTGGTCCCAAGACATTGGGACATGGGTCCCGAGATGGTGATCAGGGGGCGGGGCACCTGTCAAGGGGCGGGGCTACCCATGCAGCCCCTGACAGCCCGCCCAAACTGGGTAAGCGGCCCTCTGCCCAAAATAATTGCCCACCCCTGCTGTATAGGCTCATTTATCTGATAATGAAGTGCCACTCCAAATGACGCAAACTCAGCACAGCCTTTTGAAGGGAATCCATTGCTGGAACAGGCAAGGGGGTGGGGCAGGGGCAGGACTGAAATAGTAGGGGGGAGCAAGGGTTGTTGATCTGTGCCCTGAATTGCTGCTCCCTTTACTGAATGAGGAATTTATACCAGGACCTTGCTCAGTGTTTGCTTTGCTTCGAAACAAACAGGGAAGTATTTCTTGGCCATGTCTCACATAAGTCAGGTGCCTCATTGCAGCTGCTCCTCCCTAGCTAAGAAACAACCAGGCATTTGCCAAGCATTCCTGTCCACATACAGGGTATTGGTATCATTCATGCAGCCTACAGAGAAGTTTAAGGTCCAAACTAGAGGCACCAACCTAGATTCCTCCAGGGTCAGGTAATTTGCAAGCTTGCAGTTCCATACATGTATTACATTCTTACTCTAAACATAACTGATTGTATCTGGCCTATGGCTGCCCCCACAGCAGTTTGCATGGGGCTGAGCCCTGCCCTCTCTAGCCCGGGGCAACCCGCACCACACCTGCCCATGCCTGTCAATGGGCGGCAGCCAGCACACAGATTCCTGGTGGGGCTCCTCCTGGTGTAGCTGCAGTCACTCAGGTACTACTTAGCTCTTCTAGACTCCAGCAGCTCCTCCTGCATCTGCTGCACCACAGTGGGTAGCATGGAAAAGTGATGGGAGCTGTGGGGACACATACTGGGCACCGCCCACCCGGCTAGGGGGAAGGAAGCTGCAGATGTGTGGCTCCTTCCCTACTGAGCAGGACTCCAGCTCCAGGTCCTGCTCCTAATCTCCTTCCACCCACAGGTGGCTGCTCATTGCACAGGGCAGCTGGGAGCTGGAGCTGGAGCTGGAGCCCTGCATGCTAGGGCAGAAGCTGCCCAGCTGCAGCTTCCCCCCACCTGGCTAGGCATGTGGTACCTAGTATGC
>NW_005842289.1:379283-389791 GCF_000455745.1 Alligator sinensis
CCACTGTTGCTTTCCCGTGCTACCTGCTGTTGTGCAAGAGGAGGAGGAACCACAGGAGGCAGCTGGGGGATGAGCAGTACCTGGGCAACTGCAGCTGCACCGGAAGCAGCCCCACTGGAAAGCTGGGTGTTCTGGCCCCGGCCAGGGCCAGGGTAGTGCTATCTGGCAGGCACTGGGCATGTGCAGGCAGGAGTGTGGCATGGCCTACTGCAGGTAGGGCTTGGCCTCATGCAGAGTGCTGCAGAAGCAGCCATGAGCCAAACAGGGGGGTTGGACCACACCTGCACTCTACCACCTGGGCCAACTCTGCTGCATGCATCTCCTTACCCCCACCCAACTCCCAGGACCTGGTGGGCAGGAGCCCTCCCCTGCCACAGACACCCCCACCCCCTCCTTCCTCCACATGCATACCCACCCCATACATCCACCCCCTGCCCACCCCACACGTACACACTCATGCACACGTACACTCCCTCAACCCCCACACAGACAGAGCATACAAGAGTAAGACTTGATTTTGAGCTATTATGCAATTGCCTCTATATTCACTACTCAAAAAATCAGGACAAAAATTAGGTTTTGAAATAAAATACGTTACAGTACATGTTTGATTTTTAGTATATGATTTGTTTTTATCTATAATTTGTTAAAATAATATCTTCTGAAAGATTTTGTGCATGCAGCCATCCACAGGTCACCCCTGTCTTGATGCTGGGGTTGCCTTTACCTCTTGCTTAGCAATACTCTCCTGTGCATGGTCACCATGAGTACCATCCCAGCCACTAACACTGATACATGTTTAGTTCACAGCAGGGAATCACTTTAAATTAGGCACTGGCCCAGACAGAAATGCGTCAGGATAATTGTTGCTGCCAAGTCCCACACCTGTCACAGGCTTGGAGGCTGCTATGGGTCTGGCACCCATTACCTGCCTCAGAGTCCATCATGCAGCTGCCTTTGCAACAGGGTCAGGTGCAATAAGAATCTTAGAGTTGAGCACTGCCAGGTACAGGGTGGGATCCAGAGAATGGTGAAATCCAAGTTAAATCTCTCCTTGGCTTGAGGGGATCCAAACCCCCATCTCTCATCTGAGAAAGTTAAGTTTCAAATTAGAGGCGCCAACCTAGATCCTGCAAGGGTCAGGTGGCAGCTGAGCAGGAATTTGCAGGCTCGCAGTTTCAGACATGGGCTAAGTTCTTACCCTAAACTTACCATCCTTCCCCCTGGGCCTTTGTGTTGCACTACATGGCTGCTTTCAAACCACAGCTAAGTAGCCACAATGGGGGAGGTGGGGGAGAGATCAGCTAATTAGGTTGGGGAGGGCTAATTTAGCTGGTATGAAGCACTGCACAGAGGCAATCAGGTGAGTGGAGGCAACCTGCCTGGAGCAGCCCAACCTAGGAGAGGGCACTGCTGCTGCAGAGTAAGACTGCTGTATAGACATGGACTTCGGTCCCTCTGTTCTTCCAGTCAGTATGGACCCCTCCTGCTTTAGACACCTTCGCCATTTTATTGGATCCAACCGTTAGCTACTGTCAGCCCAATGTTGATGTCAGGGTTGACTGTGCTTTGTGCACCCTGGTCATTGCTTAGAAGCCCAAAGCTTTCCTTTTAGGGACTGTATCAAGATAAAACATCCATGAACGACACGTGCCCCCGGCGGCTGGGGGGGCATGGCAGTGGTAAGTGGGGGAGCTCCCACAGATACCGCCAGCGCTGTCGGCAGCGGTGGGGAGAGGGTGGCGAGCACTGACCAGGGGTCAGCAACCACCCGCAGACACCTCTGGTAGCGGTGCTTCGAATGCTGGTAGCATTGGCGATGGCCAGCAGGGATCGCAGACCATCCGCAGACGCTGCCGGCAGTGTCAGCAGCGGGGTGGTGAGCAGCAGTTGCCGCCGACTGTCAGCAGCGCCTTTTTGTAGGGGGTGCACCACTACGCTCAAGGGGTGCATGTGCACCCGCATGCACCCCCTACGCATCACCCCTGAAAATATCTGAAATTCCCTACGCATCACCCCTGAAATTCCACAGGTTACAGCAGCAGTTGCAAGCACTGGTAGAGAGAAGCTCTTTGTGACCTCAGCCTTTGCTTTACCTTGTTCATTGCGTTTCCTGGGGTGTGGGAGGTAGAGCTACAGCATCCCCACTCTGACATCTCTTTTCTTCTTTGCAGAGCAGAGACACCTCAAGAAGGGGCCTCAGGGAGGGGCTTCCCCTGGTAAGCATGGGAGGGGCCACATGCTCCTCTGTAAGTGGTGGGTGACTAACAGGCTTTCATGTTCCCAGTTTGCTATAGGCTAAGGGTGAGTTAAGATGCTGTGATTTAGCTCCCTTGTACAGCTACAGGGGTTGACTTGATGCATGCCTTACATAGTAACAGCTGCTCCCCCTCCTGCCTCTTTAAAGTGCTAAAAAGCCATGTCTGCTCATGGCCAAAAAAAACAAGGCAAGGGCATGAGTGGTGCAGGAGGCAGAGTGGGAAACGGTCTCAGTTTCTAAGATACATCCAGGTTTAGATGCCCATGTTCGGGGGGCTTGGGGCTGAGGATCTTTGGAGGTGGGAGAGGAGGAACACTTTGTGGATCTGACTGCATTTAGGCTTGGGCCAAACCCTGCACTGGCAGACCCAGAAGTACATCTTTAAGTACCCAGGGAGCCTTAATTTTGGAAATGAGACTTCTGATGCCTCAAAGTTGGGCACCTGGGTGTCCGTAAATGTCCAGGACATCTGTTCTGATGCGCTGTAATTACAGCACATCGGAGCAGGCTCAATTAATTGAGTCTGCTGGAGAGTGGTAACTCCAGCAGCCTCAGCATTGTGTATTCAGTGTCCTTGCACTTCAAAATTTTGGTAGGGGTGTTTTAATTAAAGCTCATTGAATGAGTTTTAGTTAAAGCGCCCTCACCGCCATTTTGAAGTGCAGGACACTGAATTCACCAGACGCTGTGGGCACTTTATTTAGAGCAGCTCCTGAGAGCCAGTCTAATTAAAGCACCACCCCCAGAGCATATGTAAAGATGCTCCAGGTGAGCAAGCACTTGAAGAATCTGTAGCAATACTTGGATGAGGCTTAGGCATGTAAGGTCCATCATGAAGTCATAGAATTATAGAAAATTAGGGTTGGATGGGACCTCCAGAGGTCATCTAGTCCAACCCTGCTCAAAGCAGGACCATCCCCAACTAGATCATCCCAGACAAAGCTTTGTCTAGCCAGGTTTGGAAAACCTCCAAGGATGAAGCTTCCACAACTTCTCTGGGTAACATGTCCCAGTGTTTTACTACCCTCCTAGTGAGAAAATTCTTTCTAATATCCAACCTAAACTTCGCTTGCTTCAACTTGAGACCATTGCTGCTTGTTCTGTCATCTGTCACCACTGAGAACAGTTTAGCTCCATCCTCTTTCAAGTCTCCCTTCAGGTGGTTCAAGGCTGCTATTAAATCCCACCTCAGTCTTCCCTTCTCTAGACTAAATAAAACCAGTTCCCTCAGCCTCTCCTCATAAGTCATGTCCCCCAGGCCCCTCCCCATTTTCATTGCCTTCCACTGGACTCTCTCCAATTTGTCCACATCCTTTCTGTAGTGGAGGCCCAAAACTGAACACAGTACTCCAGATGTGGTCTCACCAGTGCTGAACAGATGGGAATATGCATTTCCCATGACCTACTGGCAACACACCTACCAAGGTAGCCCCATATGCCATTAGCTTTCTTGGCAACAAGGGCACACTGCTGGTTCATATTCAGTTTATTGTCCACTGTAACCCCCAGGTCCTTTTCTGCAGAGCTGTGGAGTAGGAACTGCCTACAGCTTGTCTACACTAGCAAGTTTTGTCAGCAAAAGTTTTTTGACTCCAAGCAGCTGGCAGTGCTGAGTCCCAGAGCTGAGAGCCTGTGCGTCAGTACTGCATGTCCCCAACATGAACAGCTGCATTAGCAGAAAGCGAAATGCATTGTAGATAAGCATTCCCATAGCTCTTCCTGAGCCTTCCAATGTGGTACATTGTGGGATGTGTGAGCAATGCATTATAGGATACCAGGCCACAGGTATTATAGGAACCTGGAGTCAGCTGCTCACAATGCCATTTTTGATGTTTCTGTTTCATCCCATGTATTTAACAGAGCATTTCTGGGGAACGCCTGGAATTTTCTTTTCTTACCGTGAGCAGAGTGGATTGGGCAAGTATTTGCTTTGAAGGCAGAGCAGGCTTTGCAGGGGGTGGGGAGGAGAGCATATGCCTGCATATGTTGGCTGCCCTCCATTTGTAGCACTCCCAATGGAATTCAGTGTGCCACAATGAAGATTTTACTAGTGGTCACCACAAGCAGCAGTGCCCTGATTCCACTGGGAGAAAACAGAGCAAGTTGGCCAGCCTGCATGCAAACAGTCAGGGGAGACGAACACCTTGAGTGAAGAAACAACCTGACGCCAGTTAATCTTAGGATATGGAGAATGCTTGAGGGAGAGAAAATGTAAGGTGCCTATCAGCATGCTGCTGGAAGGTGAGAGGCCGTGACTTGTAGCCTTCTGTCTCCTGCCTGCACATGTCTTCACATGGGAGTAACTTCTGTGCTGAGAGTGAGGCAGAGTGAAGGCTCCTCATGGACAGTGCTTTCCAGGGGACAGGGGTCCCATTGCTCTTCCCTCGCCTTCTGCTTCTCCTTTGACCTGTTTTCCCTTCACATCTGCTCCCAGAGTCCCCTTTTATTCTATTGCCTCTCAGCCTCACCCCTGTATTTTAGCAATGCCACAAGCATGTCCCCTCTGGAGCGCCTCTTTCTTCTTTCTTAATGTCAGCCTTGTTGGTGTCAGGGCTGCACCTACTGATGGCACTCCTGCCAAGGGCTCTGACAAAGAAAGTGTTGCCCTTTGAGGTCAGGCCAACTCTCAGGATCTCAATATTGTGCTGTTAGACAGGAGGGTGTGACACGATTGCACATATACAAACACACAAATCAATTAGGTGCATACACACACACACACTACCAACTCAGGCACATACACATCCAAACCAGCCTAGGCACATGCATACCTATCACCAATTCAAGCACATACACATTACACACCAAAATTAGACAACAATCAGTTGTCAATACCCACACACGGATTACTAATTCATATATCATGCACACAATGACATATATATATATATACACACACACACTCACCAGTTCACACACATACAACCCACCTACACACACAGGTAAGTTCCTAACTTGGATGGTACAGTACGTATGTGTGTGTTTGGGGTACCTGGGATACCTGAAGGAAGGTTAAGGTGAGAGAGAAAGTGTAAGGAGTGAAAGTTGCTGGAACCAGGATTAGAACCAGTAAACTAGAAAGAAGCTGGCTGAGGAACTGAGGCTTGGGGTTACTTAAGGTCAAATGGCCCTGGGGTTACTCGGGCTCACCTGGTGCCAGTATGGAAGCAAGGGAAAAAAGCTCGGTGGCAAGGAGGAAACAGCCAGGAGACAGAGGCAGAAAACTGGGAGATCAGGAGAAAAGGCAGTGCAGACAAGGCAATAGAAGTGGCAGAGAACAGGGGAAAAGGCAGTGAGGAGGTCAGGATGGCTGGAGCCACAGGAGCATGGGAGAGGTGTTGGAGGTGGCAGTGAGCCAGAAGCAGGAGAGGGAGAAATGAGACAGAAGTTAGAGGGGTGAGGAGCAGAGATTGGAGCAGGGCTGAACAGTAGTAAAGCAAAACCCAACTCAGGGGTCCAAATAACAGGTTTATTAAACAGACAACACACTACGCAGGCCCATGAAGTTATTGGTTCACACGCACGCACACACACACGCATGCACGCACGCACTCACAATGGCAGCAGGAGAAAAAGACTCAGTGGAAAGGTTGGAGTCCAGGTAGGGAAGAGAAGCAGAGTCCAAGTCCTTGGTTGAAGGGAGGGTGGGGGTGACAGCTACCTATCCAGGTTGGAAAGGGGTCTTTGTCCAGTAGTTGTCCAGAGTGGGGTCACCAGCAGGGCCTCTGGGTGGATAGGTGGTGTGGCATGGTGCTGGTCCAGATGGAGAGGGCATCTCCAGGAGTCAGTCTTCACTACCCCTTTTTATGGGGCAGACTACCTCTGATCTCCTATGGGGAGGGCCTGGCCAGGCAATGTCAGTCCTGTCCCAGGGGGCTCCAGGTGTTCTTACTGAGCATGTGCAGCCTGGCACAATGGTGGGTTGCCTCATCTTTTGTTTCTTGAATGCTGAGCGTGGTTTCAAGGGCTGGGTCATTGGTCCAGGTTTTTATGGTTCAGTCATTCAGCGGGAGCTATTTTTAGACCTACTGCCATTGTCTCTCAAGCACCCTCATTCATTCTCATTCATTCAGGAACCACGTTACATAGGAAGGGTAGGTATGAGTCATAGGTTACACAAGAGGGCATGGGGACAAGATAGAGATTTGACAAAGAAAATGGAAACTTGACATGACTTATGCTAATTTACATATGTAGGTCTAAATCATATAGTATCAGTAAAACAGAAATATAGAACAGTAAAAATCAATATAAACATAATAATTATACAATACAAAAAAGAAGAAAAAACAAAACAAATACAACTTGCTACCAAAATAAAATGCTGAAGCTTATCTTATATCTTAGCTCACTTATCTATAGGGAACAGAGAGGGAGAGAAAAACATCAGAAATGGTTGGGGAAGGGGAGGCAATGCATTTTAAAATAATAAAAGAAAAACTGGGGGTTTTACTACAAAAGAGTGGGAGCAGCTTTGATTCACAGTGGTAGCACAGAGGGAATCTTGTACCCTGAGGTTTCCTTAACTTCCCACTGCTGCCATGGAGCCCAGCTCCTCCTTTCTTTCACCCCAAAAAGGCCTTGTAGGCCTTCTGCTCTACCCAGCTGACACACTGAAAGACTTGGGAGACCTGTGGCTGTAGCTAGGCAAGCCCAGTTCCCTACAGAGCAGAGTCTATCACCAAGCCAATAATGGCATTAAGGTTCCTCACTCCATTTCACCTTCCCTTCAGGAACTAAGCTGAGAAAGTAGAGCAAGGAGCCACAGGGGCTCTGCTGAGGACAACACATGTGGCATCATGTGGATGCTGCCCATCTATGGGCTCCTGACAGCAGTGGGTTTTTCTGTCTGACTGCCCTAGAGACTTCTTTGCACTCATTGGGTGTGTCTACATGTGTGCCCCACTGTGCAATTGGTCCTGTGCACACGGGTCATTTCCAACCCTACCGTGCAGTAGCAATGAGATGTATCATGGTTAGTGCCCGCCGACGCTATGTTGCCATAGCAATGAGCTGTGTTGTGGTAGCTTATCACTACAGCAATGTAGCATCGCATGTAGGACACACCCACTAGCACTGAAAGCCCTTCGCTTCCACTCAGTTCTTCAGCCTGCTTGGTCTTGTCCTGGTGCCTGCTCTGTCCCCAGCAAAGCAAGATGGCACATGAAATATAAGATTTACAAGGCTGGGAGTGCAGCTCCCCACTTTCCATTCAAGGCTCACAGCTCCAAGAGCTCATGGACAAGACAGGAATGAGTTAGGAGTGAATGACAAGCTATGAATGAATGAGAATAAACAGGAACATAAGTGTCTCTTGGAAGAAGAAGAAAAGCCTCTGAGCTACAGTACAGAGAAGAGCTAGTGGTGATGCTGCGCCCTTTTGCATCTGTCCAATATTCAAGCTCCCAGTGGAATGCAATGTGTGGACCTGATGAGACTTGCCAACCAGATAAAATGGTGTTGCCTGTGGGAACTGGAGTGGTGTGAGGTCTGCTTGCAGAAGCCAGGTGCTTTGCTTCATTGCTCTGTTCCATCCAGTAAGGATGGGACGGAGAGACTGAGAGGACTCTTACTAGCCTAGAATATCAGGTGGTTTGTAGCTCTGAGTCATCTCAAGACAAGGCAGGGAGGGGTCTGAAAGGCCAGGAAGAGGACTATTCCAACATCCCAGCCCCAACAAAACAAAAGCTCTGGCTAAATTGAGTTTGTTGCAGTGAAGGTCACATAACAGAAGTACAGCAACATCCAACAAGAGCATCTGACAGCAGGAGCATATGACCTTCTGTGAGACCTGAATGCAGTGGTTTAGCAGGGAGTCCCTGGTTCTGAACAAGGACAGCACCTGCTGCTCGTTGTATCCACTCACCCAGCCTGAGCAAGGATCAGTATCCAATCCCAGCAGCCTAGACCTTACCTGCCTGATTATCAGGGATCCTGGTTTTCTCTGATAAAAAACCACCCAAATTTTTTGATTAAAATGAAACACCGCTATATATACTTCTTTTTCACCTGGGTAAAAAAGTGAAAGGTAAAGGTAATCTAGGCCTTTTTTCAGCGTAGACTCTGAAATTTCTCTCTGGCCCCTAAGAATCTAACACCCAAACACCAGGTTGATCCACGAAAACCCAGAAATTCCAGATCTGTTGTACCCAGCAAAACAGTGGAGTACAGCTCTGTAAGGAAGCTTGTTAGATGTATCAATCCTCTTGGGATATTTATGATGAAATGTTTTCGGGATGCTCACAGTTATGAGCTGGATACAAAGTTGGTAAACGTGTGTCCCCTGATAATCAGCAGGGATCCTGGTTTTCTCTGATAAAAAAAAATCCCCAATTTTCAAATTAAAAAAAGGAACCCAAAATTCACATTTATCTGTGATTAAAATGAACCACTAATATACATATACATATACATATGTGTGTGTGTGTGTGTATACATATACACTTACAAACACTAAGGCCAAATTTGAAAAATTGAGGGGGGCACAAACTTAGAGCCCTAAACCCAAATCTAGGTACCTATTAGCAGCCTAACTGGGAAAGCTTGCAAGCATCCAGTAACCTCCATTAGCTACTGAGAGAGTCACTGGGCATGCTCAGTAGCTTGACAGATAGTGATTTAACAAAGTCTCAGAGTGCAATGGTGTGCTGGTGACAGCCTTAGTCCCTACTAGCACTGATTTCTGAAAAGGTGCTAGTACATTTGGATGCCATGGCTCTAGAGACTTTTAACAACTAAATACCAGCCC
Organism: Alligator sinensis; assembly: GCF_000455745.1. NCBI lineage: Eukaryota > Metazoa > Chordata > Crocodylia > Alligatoridae > Alligator > Alligator sinensis. The sequence goes on from NW_005842289.1 coordinate 388,292, forward strand.
TGGATGCTCTGATGTATTCATTTCAGTGGCATAAATGGGTTCAAGGTCTCAAATGTGTTAACAGACCCTTTTAACAGAGCCAAGAGTCTCTGAGGGCTGGATTCACAGCCCTGAGCTTTACAGTGACTAACCCTTGGGTGCCCTGCTTCTGAGTTAGACACCCAGGCGTAGCTATACAATACTGTATTTACTCAAATACAAGATGAGATTCCTCCAAAGGCATGGGGGAAAAGCCTCTCATCTTATAATCATATACAAGAAAATCTCACAAAATACATTGTTTATCATTAAACTGCTGCCAAAAGCAACATATGCTCAGCAATGGAAACCAACTATGAAGCTGATTAAATGCAGCCAACACTGAGCATGGCTATAAAACACATGGCCTATATTGGGAAAACACACTGATGGGAATCTTTTTTTATTACAAATTTTATTAAAAACACACTTAGCTCTCTACACAAACCTTCACATATTAACCATCCTTGTTTTACCAAGACTTCATATCACTAAGCAACTATATATCAAAAACATACAACTACATATAAATTTAGTTTAACTACCCTTAAACAACATAAATCAACTTCCCACAAAAAACCCTTAAAGAATTCTATTTTTTCATAACCCATGAATATCAATTAACCTCCCCCTGAAAAACCCCCAAACTATTACCTCAGTAACCACTTGAAACTCTCTGCCTTGCCCATCAGTCCTCTCTCTTGGTTCAGTGAAACGTGTGTTCAGTCCTTTTTCCTCCACTTCTCTGCCTCCTCTACTCCAGTCTCTGGCTTGTCATGATTTATGTAGTACAGGGGTTTTCAACCTTTTTAAATAAAGTGTACCCCTGGTGACCACCTTTTAATAAGTATACCCCCAGGGTGGGGTGGCAAGAGGTTGGACGCAGAGTGGGGGAGCGGCAGCGTCTGTGCAGCCCTGCTCTCACCCCGCCCCGGCCCTACTCCTGTGGGCCAGCGGTGTGGGATGGCAGTGCTCCATCCCTGCCCACCCCTGCATACTCCCTGGGACCTTCCAAAGTACCCCCGGGGGTATGCGTATCCCCAGTTGACAACCCCGATGTAGTATTTCTGTTCATGCAGCCCCAGTTCCAGGCACTCTCTTCCAGTGAAAGCCAACCCCTTAAAAACTCAGAGATTTTTAAATCCTCTCCCATCTGTACCGTCTCTACCAGCTGTCCCCCATCCTCTGTCACCAGGGGATCTGAACCAAATTCCTCCATCTCTTCTTCAGGTGTCACCAGCCACCCTTCTGGTTCCCTCCATGCCCTTAACAAGTTTAGATGAAAAATTTGGTGTTCCTTCTGATGCTCAGGCTGATGGACTTCATAATCAACAGGGCCACCTTTTCTTATTATTTCCAAAGGGCCTTGCCATTGTGTTAACAACTTACCTGTAGTTGTAGGTAATAACACAAACCTTTTGGTCATATGCCTTCTGCTGTCATTGTGCCTCCTCTAGATTTTCCCAGGCCACCTGTTGGGCT
>NW_005842289.1:389801-402229 GCF_000455745.1 Alligator sinensis
GTTATTCCCACCCTTCTGTCATATCTGCATCAGCCCCCAAGGCTTATGTTCATACACTAACTCAAAAGGAGAAAACTGTGCTGAAGATTGTGGTGCCTCTCCCAAAGCAAACAACAATGGTGTGATCAAAAGGTCCCATTTTTGGGGATCCCTTTGGGTGCATTGATGCAACATCCTTTTAAGGGTCCCATTGAGTCTTTCTACTAAGCTGTTAGTTTGCAGGTGGTATACAGAGGTGCGAAGCTGTTTTACACCTAGTACCTGACACGTGGCCCTCATCACCCCCAACATAAAATTAATATCCTGATCCTTGAGGATCTCACAGGGGATACCTATCCATGATACCCATTTTAGAAGTTCTGCAATATGCGGAGCTGTTGCCACCCTAAGGGGTATGACATCTGGATATCAGGTTGGATTGTCTTCTATTACCAAAATAAACTGACACCCTGTGCTACTCTTGCAGAGTAGAGGCCCCACAATATCCATTGGAATGCAGTCAAAGGAAGTTTCAATAACTGGCATCCCCTGCAGTGGGGCCCAAGGGGGTCTGATCTTGTTAACCCTCTGACACTTAGCACAGGTGCCTCTATGCATGACCGCTTCATATAAACCAGGCCAAAAGAACCATTGCACTGTTTTAGCTATGATCTTATCCTGACCCAAATGTCCTTCTGCCAGCATCGTGTGTGCTAACTGCCATACTGCCTTCCAGAAATGCATAGGTGTCAACACTGGGTAACACCCTCTCCCCCCACCCGACCCTTCTTTACCCAGTAGAGAAATCCATCCTTTACCTCATATTGTATGTTGCATGTGCTCAATTTGGGTCTTGCTTCCTTCCCCTTTATCCAGGCCACTTTCTGCTCATTAATCTTATGAAACTCTTCTTTTTCCTCTTGTGCTTCCCTAAACCGGGATCTGCTAATTATCCTCTCTAGGTCTAAACTCCCCTTTGCTTCCTCAGATGGGCCTTTGCCTGTTTCCCACAACCACCCATCTGTGATGGGTCATCCCTAAGCTCCTGGTGGTCCTGACTTGTTCTAATATGTAATAAAGTGGTAGCCAATTTCACCCAATCACTATCTCACAGGCCAAATGGGTAGCTAGTCTAACTTTCATCTCTCCTTGATGGCCGGCTACTTCCATATAGATAAAACCTCATTCATACTGTGCCGATTCCCTGTGGATACACTACATTTTAATCAGTTTAGTCAGTCAAATTGAATCCTGAGGGGCCAGGTCCACTTGTATCAATGTCTGAGGGCACCCTGTATGCAATGTTGCTCTGATAGGTTTCCCCCCAATCCACACCATTACCATGGGATGGTCCCATATAGGAGATTTATTTCCACATCCATAACTACAGTCCATGGCCTCCACTGCTTATGCTTCTTGGGACCTTTGTTTAGGAAGCTGAGGCATGCTTCATGCCTCTACCGCTCACTCATATTTGTAGGACATTCTTGAGCAATGTGACCTGCTCTGCCACACCAGTAGCAGACTAATTCCCTTGGCCCTGGCTGAGCCTGTTCCCTCTGCTTCTCTTCCTCCTGGTTACCACTAGCCCTGGTACTTTTACTGATCCGCTCTTGAGTATAATCACCCTCCAAGGCTGCAAAGTCTTTTGCCCACCTCAGACCCTCCTCATAATGCTGGGGTGAGTGCCACCTGACCCATTTTTGTGTGTTCTCTTCTAAATCGCATAAAAATTGTTCAAGCACCATTTGGTCAGCCAGTCCATCTTGATCATAATTTGCTGAGCACAGTCATTTATTCATCAAGTCTCTGAGCAATTGTAAAGACACTCGGGGTATTTTGTCTTCCCAACTCTTCTTCATTTGGAACAACCAGCAGTAGTGTGGTAGTGCTCTGGTGTGATTTCTAATCTATATAAAATGGCAGCCTTCGCCTTTTCATAATCACAGGCCTTTTCCCAGGATAGAGCCCTATATGCTGCTTGAGCCTTCCCAATAACTAGGGTGCCCAGTTGGCTGGCCCACTAGGCCCTCTCTAGTCCCACCTGCAGGACTGTGTGCTCAAAGTCCTCAATATAGGCTTCTGAATCATCATCTTTGGTCATCTTGGGCATTTTAAAGAATGATAAATTATGCCTCGTCCATTCTTGCTGTTGGATGACCTGCTGCTGCTGTACTTCAAGTACCTCATTGATAGCCTGCAGGATCTGGCCCAATATATCTCATTGGGAGATCGTGGTGGCTTTTGCCTCTAATTCTCCTTCTGCAGCCAGGTCTTTGTTTTGGTTCCCGGCCAATGCACCAGGTTGTGGACAGCTGTGCCTTGCTCGGCTTTGTCACTGAGACTGGGTACTTCTGTCTGTTGAGTGCCTGTTCTTAAAGCCAGACAGCTTAACTTTCACTCACCCTTACTTGTAAGGCACGCCCTCCTAATCAACTGCCACATCTTGGTCTTTCAAGAAAAAAAGAGGAAGGATTTTTTTGTTATTGTTATTTGGCCCTCTTGAGTGTCTTTAGTCACATCCCTGGGCTCCTTCCTTCACACCCTGTTCATGCACCAACCAGATCTTAAGGGATTGTCAAGCCACCGGTCATCTGGTGGAAGGATGACACAGCTAGTAGGTCACTTTATCGGCTGCGCTTGGCTGCAACTCAGATGCAAGAAGAATTGCTGAACTCAAAGCAATGACAGCACCCTGCCTCCCTTCCCAGAACAAACTCACAGTCGTAATTTGTGGTCCCACTGGCAAAGGCAGCGTCTCTCTGGGTCCTTGCTTATGGTGCAGATCACTACCTCCCACAGAGCTCAGGTCCCTAGGGCTAGAGTCTCCTTCAAGCCTCTAGTCTGATGGCTCCTCTTCTGCTTGTTTCACCCCTGCTGGGGCGTGCTGCAGTCGGGCTCCATGCTCCATCCACCATAGTCCTTGGTCTCTCTTCTTCCTCTGCCAGTGCAGGGCACACACTTGTGATGCAAATCCTGGCATGCTGGCCAATCCGCAGCCAGCATGAACTGATAAGCCAGGGCTAATGTGGTGCCTGGGGTTTTTCCGTCTGCACCACCGCCAGCCACACAGGTAGGTCCCAGGTTCCAGGGAGCTGAATGGCATCCGCTTCCTGCCCCCAATCTCCAACGGGGGTGCTCTTCAGGGCTTCAGCAGCCTGACATTGCATGTTGAGGAACATTGCATGTTGTTGCATGCTGGCCTGATATGGCCAATTTCCAATATATCAAATTTTCTTTATATTGGTGCTGATCCGGTATCGGACCAATGTATTGCGCACCTCTAGTATTAGCCCATACAACACCATTTCATGTTAGCTCACAGTTCATATCAATTGCCCTCAAAAAACGATGCACTCCCTCCCATATCCCTTGCACAATCTAACAGTCCCAAAATACATGCAATACAGTTTCATAGTTGGTTGGTTGGTTGGTAGGGTCGGAAGGGACCTGAGCACATCATCAAGCCCCCCCCCCTGCCATGGGCAGGAAAGAATGCTGGGGTCAAATGATCCCAACTAGGTGATTATCTAGCCACCTTTTGAAGACCCCCAGGGTAGTAGCGAGCACCACTTCCCGTGGAAGTTGGTTCCAGATCCTAGCCACCCTGACTGTGAAGTAGTGCTTTCTGATGTCTAGCCTGAGCCTACTCTCAGTCAACTTGTGGCTGTTATTCCTAGTTACTCCTGGTAGTGCTCGGGGGGAACAGGGACTCTCCTGTTCCTTGCTGGTCCCCCCTGGTAAGTTTATAGATGGCCACCAGATCCCCTCTCAGCCTTCTCTTGTGGAGGCTGAACAGGTTCAGGTCCTATAGCCTCTCCTCATAAGGCTCGTCCTGCTGCCCTCTGACCATGTGAGTGGCCCTCCTCTGGACCCTCTCAATGCTGTCCACATCCCTCCTGAACTGCAGCACCCAGAACTGGACACAGTACTCCAACTGTGACCTGACCAATGTTGTATAGAGGGGGAAGATCAGCTCCTTGGACCTGCTTGTGATGCATCTATGGATGCATGACAAGGTGCGGTTAGCCTTTCTGATCGCGTCCTCACCTTGGCGGCCCATGTTCACCTTGGAATCAATAATGACTCCAAGATCCTCTTCTGCCTCTGTGCTGATTACCCCAGCCTGTAGGTATGCTGCTGGTTCTTCCTCCCCAGGTGCAGTACCCTGCACTTGTCAGTGTTGAATCCCATCCTATTCTCATCCGCCCACCCCTGTAACCTGTCCAGATCTGGTTGTAGCCCATCTGTCCCTTCTAGCGTGCCCACCTCTCTCCACATCTTAGTGTCATCTGCAAATTTGAACAAGGTGCTTTTCACCCCTTCATTTAAGTCGCTGATGAAGATGTTGAACAGACCGAGCCCTGGGGGACCCCACTGCACACATCCCTCCAGGTTGAAAAAGACTCGTCCACCACCCCTCTCTCGGTGAGGCCCTCCAGCTGATTTGTGACCCATCTGACTGTGCAGGCATCAACGCCACAGTCACCTAATTTTTTAATGAGAATGGGGTGAGAGACAGTGTCAAAGGCTGTCTTTGATCTGGGGTGGAGATCATCTGGATCTGCTGACTTGAACATGTTCAGCCCCACCAGAAGTTCCCTAACTAGGTCCTCCCTGACCCTAGGCCTGGTGGTACCTCTCCTGAGTCTGTCCAGGATCCCGGTGGGGGGGATGTCCCAGTCCCTGCTCAGAAAAATGGAGGCAAAGAATTTGTTAAAGAAGTCAGCTTTACTATCTGGTGCAACCACCAGATTTCCAAGCATGTCCTGCAGGGGCCCCACATTACCCAGTGCTTTCTTTTTACTCCCTATGTATTTAAAAAAGGATTTCTTGTTATCTTTGATCCTGGTCGCTAGTCCTAGTTCTGTCTCCGCCTTTGCCTTCCTAACAGGCCCCCTACAGTCCCGAGCAATGGAGGTATAATCCTCCTTGGTGATGGCCCCTCCCTGCCACCAGGTGTATGCCTCCTTTTTAGCGTTCAGACATTCCTGAATGCCTTTGGTGAGCCATAGGGGCTTTTGACCACTCTTGCCCCCTTTGATCCGCATTGGGACTGTCACCTTAAGGAACAACCACTTGTCTTGGACTCCCAACTCCCCTACCCTCTGGGACCTCAGTTCCTCCCTGACTAATCTCCTTAACTCATTGAAATTAGCCTGCCTGAAATCCAGGGCTGCTGCCTTGCTGCAGGCCTTTGACACCCTGCATTGGATGGCGAATTCCAGTAGGCGATGATCACTATCGCCCAGGTGGCCGAGAACCCACAGTCCCCTCACCAGGCCGTCGCCTGTGGCTAGGACCAGGTCCAGGAAGGCATTTCCCCTGGTGAGACTGTGCACCTCCTGGGTTAGGTGGAGGTCCTGTATCTCAGCTAGGAACCTACGTGAGTGGTCCAGCCTGGCTGACTGCTCCTCCCAGCAGATGTCCATGATGACCACGTCTCTCGACCTAACTGCATCTGCGAGCTGACCTGAGAATTCCTGGTCCAGCTCTTCTCCCTGGTTGGGTGGTCTGTAGTAGACACCCACCGTTAAGTCCCTTTCCCCAGGACCCCATGTATTCTGACCCAGAGCACCTCAGTCTGCCCCTCCTCTGACCCCGTGCTGTTTGTTGAGGATGTGTATTGCTCCTTGACGTAGAGCGCCACACCCCCACCTTTTCTCCCTGTGGCAGAAGGCCACCTTTGTTTCTCCCCAAAAACTCTGCTCTGTGACAATTTGATTAGGATGGGCCCAGCAGAGGAGACACACTTTTACCCTATCTCTTTAGGTAACCTGAGCTGGATACATTCCTGAGGGAGGGGGGAAACCTGCTCCCTCTGCCTACGTGACTAGTATCACATACCTGGGTGAGGGGCTTCCTCCCTGGTGGGCTAGAGACTGCCAGTCTGCCTGGCAACTAGTGATGTATTTCAAATTGGTTGGTTGACAGCCAACAGGTGCTGGCCTCCATTGGACCAGGTAAATGAGGTCACAAGGGCTATATAGGTTAAGGACTGCCCAGGAGGAGGGAGCAGCAGTCCTGAGGGATACTCAGGAACAAAGAAGAGCTGGACCATCTGAAACTTGCTCTCTCTCTCAAAACTCATGATCAAGGAACTGCCTGCCTCCAGGGGGAATCTCCAACTGCCTCTGGATGATACTTGTGAATAAGCTAACTGAGATCCAACTACATATATAGCTTGCAGTAACTCAGGTGCGAGATCAAAGGCTACCCCAGCCAAAGGAGTTTGCTCTATGGGAGTGCTCTGATATTGCTCTACCCTGTACCCTATTCTAACCCTACCCTCTGTAACCAATTAAGTTCTCCTTTGTACCTGGTGTGGGAGACTTATTGGGAGTGGTCTAGATTATGTCTAGGAGGCCCCTTGGGTCTGCGGACTCAGGGAGACTATCCTTTTTGGCCCCTGACTAGGGGAAGTCCCCCAAGTTCTTGTATTGGGTCGAGTACCCATAGGACTATTAGGTCTGTGTTTCCCCAAGGACACAGACAGGGAGGCTCTGGAGTATGTGGAGCACATTCTGTATCTCAGCAGCCACCTCTTTCAATGGGCTACCATTGATGAAGAAGTCCAGGGCCCGGTCAACTGCCCCCTACTGGCCCGCTACACTCCCCATTCTGTCCTGCCTGTACAGTCTGTAGCCCTTGATGTTTACCACCCAATCCTGGATTGAATCTCACCAGGTTTCAGGGAGCCCCACTATGTCCGGGTTTATGTTAGCTAGCAGGAGGGCAAGTTCCTCTTGCTTGTTCCCCATACTATGAGCATTTAGAGGCATTTAAGGCCTCTTATGGGTGCATGCACCTCCCCCCTGATCCCAGGACTATCCGGACCCCTGTCACTTACCTAAGTACTTCTTGTGCTCATCACCTGTCTTGGCTGGGAAGTGTCTTCGTGTCCCCCTGTGGCCCGATACCCCAGCGAAGCTAGTTTAAAGCATGCCATATGAGTTCAGCCAACCTGGAAGAAAAGACACACTTGCCTTTAGGGCAGAGGTGAAGCCCATCCCACCCAAGCATGCCCCCTGCGTGAAAATGTGGGTCGTTGTCAAGGAACCCAACGCCTGCCTGGTAGCACCAACTCCAAAGCCTCCAGTTGACCACTCTGATGCAGGCCTCATGGTGCTGTCCATGTCTACTTACCAGGAGAATAGAGGAGAATACCACCTGTGCCCTCGTCTCCTTGATCTTAGCCCCCAGGGCCTCGTAGCCCTTCATGACGTGGTCTGGACTGCTACCAGCCACATCATTTGTTCCCACATGGATTAAGACCATGCGGTACTGGTCCGAGGGTCAAATGAGGTCTGGGATCATGTCTGTCACATCCTGAATTTGAGCCCTAGGCAGGCAGCAAACCTCATGTGCCATGGGGTTGGGTTGGCAGATGGGACCTTCCATTCCCCTCAGGATGGAGTCTCCAATGACGAGGACTCAGCATTTCTTCCTCATGGTGTTCCATCCTTGCTCAGACCGTGCCGTGTGTAGAGTGGCACCATCCCCCCTGGAGGCATCCATTTTGACCTTCTCCTCCAAGGTTGCCAACACCTTGAATCTGTTCCCCAGTTGTACCTGGGGAGCTGCCACCATGCTAATCTGAGCAGCCCTGGTTCTGGTGGTCACCTTCTGCCATTCTTCTGCTGTGCATCCTTCCCGGGAGGTCTGTGTGCCAGAACATTGATCCTGCAGAGAATGGAAATAGGTGTCAGTTTCATCCTCCACAACCTTGATCCCCCGTAGCCTGCTCACCTCAGCCTGGAGCTCCCTCACCTGTTCCTCCAGGGCCCAAAGCCAGGCACAAGAGGGACAGGCAAGGGATTCTCCAGACCCCTCCCCCACCCATGGCCTCCAGGTCCCCGCCAGGCAGCCCCCACAGACAGGGGGGCAGGGGGGCAGGGGGGTGCCACCCACACCATGGGCTCCATCTGGGTGTAGGCCTCAGAAGAGCCCAAGGTAGGTGGCAGCACTGGGGCGGGGTCCCCAGTGGCCCCCCTCTGCGTCCTTACCACTGGGGCATGGTCCCTAGCAGCCACTCCCCGTGTTCTTACCATGTCCGTGGAGCTGTGAGTCTTCTTCTCTCTCTTGCTGGAGACTCCTTCCTGGCTCCTGCTGCACAAATGCCGGCACAAATGCCGGCGCAGCTCGGGAGCGCGTGGCTCCCTGCCGGCTTAGTTAAGAGGGGGCTCCCCCTCTGGATCCTCTACAGCTGTGCCGGCTTCTCTGCCCCACTGACCTTTTGAGGATCCGCCACCGCTTCCTCTGCCGCCACTGGTGACTACAGGGGGCACACGTGTGCTGGACTCGAGCCCCACCATTCTTCAGCCCCACATTCCTCTCTTGGGCATGCTGCTGATCTTACCAAGCCCCATTTATGGTGAATGCTCCTCACAGGAACAATATTCTGTATCATCCTCCATATGATATTTGTATGTTCTTCTTTCGCTCTATTCTCTGTCATTTCTTTCCACACATTTGCCATCTTTCTTTCTATCAGATTCATGACCGTTGTTATCTTATCTTTCTTTTTATCATATTAATCACCTTCTTACTGTCTTTCAAATATTCTAATCCTACTCCCTCAAGCTTTTTTACCCTTATGAAGAGCTCCGTTTTTGCATACTGGGCTGGTGGCTGCCACACCCATAGCATTTTCCATTCTCCCCCATACATGCCCCACCTTAACATTTTTCCTGGCAGAAACATGCAATCTCTCCCCCCTCCATTATCTCTTTACAAAACATACTTATAAAGTAAGTATACACAAAGCTTTACAAATGTGGTATTCCCCAACCTCCTAATTCCTTGGCTTTGTATAGCTCTGTTCTGGCTACCCTTTCTCTTCTCACTGCACCCCCCCCCCCCAACAAAAAAAACCAAAAAAAAGGCATATCTGCCTCTGTACCCTGCTTATTTATTGCCATGACAGTGGATACACCACTCCCGCGTAAGGGATGATCAGCAAGAGTACTGTGTTCATTGCAGCCACTTTACCCTTGGAGGATAACATTCAACCACCCCATGATCCCAATATCTGTCTCACTCTTATCTCTAACTTCTCCCACAACTTTATTTCCCTTCTGCGTCCATTAGGATTCCCAAGATCTTGATTACACCTTCTATCACCTGCAGCTTGAACTTCTGTAAATTCTTCCCATTCCCCACACCCATCAATGTATTTTTCATCCTTTTTAATTTCTCCCCTGAGACTTCACTGTAGTCCTCAGCATGCTTCAATGCAATCAACTGAGCTGGTTGCCCTAAGCCACTGTGTTCACATCATCTGTGTATAATGTACATTTAATGTACTTCTCTTTCTCCAGGTATATCACACCATATTTCAGCTTATCATTACAAATTCTCTGCACCAATGGCTCCTCTTGTACATAAAAATATGGGGGGGGGAGGCAGTGGGCATCCCTTTCTTACCCCTGTTTTCTGGGGAATGCTTTGTTCAAGTGACAATTTTCCAGTACTCAACTCCCTGCTTTACTGTATAGCAATTTGACCCACCTGATCATCTTTGCCAGAAACCCATCCTCCACAATACTTTAAACATGAAACATGTTCTGTCTTTGCCAGAAACATGTTCAACCCTTTCAAAGCTTATTCCAGGTCTAAATTAATTATTACCATGTTTCTTTTCCTCTCTTATACATCTGATATGATATCTCTTGTTAACCATAAGGTCTGGGATACCCTCCTCTCAGGAATGGCACAAGTTTGTTCTTCTTGTATCACATCTGCTAAACAGTCATACATTCTTTTGGCCAATACTTTTGCCATCACATTGTAATCTATGTTTTAAAAGGTTATTGGTCTCCACTTTCCTAACACAGCTTCTTTTCCCTTCTTGAACATCAAAACTACCACACCTTCTGCAAAAACCTTTCCTATCTCTCCACCCTCCATTGTTTCCTGATATGCCTCTATTATATCTGTTCCCAGCCAGTGGCTAAATTTTTCATAGAATTACACCAGAAGTCTGTCTCTTCCCATCACCTTCCTTCTCTTTCAAGCTTTTGAGCAGTCCTTCACATTTCTTATATTTAACTTCTCCACCAATTTTTGTTTCTTTCCATCTTCTATTCCTTCCTTTATTACCTCAAGGAACACTTTCATTTTTCCTCCAGCCACTCCTCTTCTTTTGTACAACTCTTTATAAAACTCTGCCACAACGTGCAACACCTCACTCTCTTCTATTCAGATTCCTTCTTCAGTTCTCACTGCTTTCAGTTCCATCCTGCTTTTCCTCAATTTTGCTGAAAAATACTTACACCATTCTTCCCACTTCACCACCAAAGGTGCTCTGGTCAGAAAGATTTTCTCATCCGTTTTCTTTCTGAACCATTCTTCAATCCATCACTTTATGTCATCTAGTTCTTCTTTCATTTGTACTCCTCTTACCACTTCCTTTAATAATTCCTGCTTCCTTGTCTGGAGTTCTAGCTTTTCCACCCTCTTCCTCGCTTCTCTCTGACCAATATTTCTGAAAAATTCTCTTCTTCTCTTTATCATAGTTCACCACTCCCAGATGCTTTTGTAATATCTCTTTAGAGTCCTTCATCCTTTATACAGTTCCACATATTATTGACAGGTCTGCTGATCTTGTAATAATTGAACATTTAAATTTCACATCCCTTTCTCCCACCTTTACTTTTTTCTAAACTCACTTCCATTCTCAGCATCCAGGAATCAATGAAGGTCACATCTAAGATTTCCTTTTTCCAATCCCTAGCCCATTTGACATTAATAGAAAATCAGTCCTCAACACTTATCTTCCACTCGGTTCCATCCTCATAATCACCTTCGCACTAGCCCATACTTCCTTTAAAACTCATTCTTTTATTTTATTGATCAGGACTTTTGATGAGCTGTCTAGCTCTCGCTCCCCTCCATCTCCTCTCCTATCCACCTCCTTGATAAAGCAATTGAAATCCCCTAGCAGAACTTGCTTCCTACCTCTACCAACATAAACCTCTAATTTCTTAAACAGGGCGATTCATCCTTCTCTTTTAGCCAGCATGTATATATTAAAAATCTCTAACACTTTCTTTTCAAATTCCGCCACCATGCATTGCAGTCTCCCTTCCACAATCACTTGCACTTGCTATGCTTTCACTTCTTCACTCTTGAGCAAAATCATGACTCCAGCTACTTTGTTTGCATCCAGCCACACCCGCCATGATGGTCCCCATCCCCATCCCATTACAAAACTCTTGTAATCCCTCTCCCATGGGATTCCACACTCCTGTAAACACATTATGTCCACTTTTACCCCATTCAGTATTGGCATAATCTTATCCCATATCTTCCTCGATAACACACTTTTGACATTTATAAATGCAATACACAAAGTCATGCATGTCCATTTAAATTTCACATCTCTACAACTTTACGAGTCTTCTATGCTACTGCTTTTCTGTCAGATCTAATCCTCCCCCTCTTTGCATCCCCGTTTTCTTTGCTAGTTGTTTTATTGCTTTAACATTTAGAAAAGATTCCCCTTTCCCTCTTCCCACACATTTCTGCTTCCCCTATCCCCTTTTCCCCTCTCCATTAGACCCACACCACATTAGCTCTGATGAGCTTTTCATCAACCCATCTCCCTCTCCTTCTCTCTCAGCTGGCTCGCTGTGATAAGTGGCAGCACAGCAGGGGTGGGGGATAGCAGCACTGTTGCGGGGAACACGGGAGTGGAGGTGCCTCCATCTCTGGGCAGGAGCAGGGAGAAAAAATAGTTTGGAGTCTGGGTGAATGTAGCTGAGGCTGGCCACCTCTGATAAGTGGCAGAAGGGAAAAGGACAGCCGGAAGTGAGGTACATGCAAAAAGGTGGAACATGTTTTTTTGCAAACCTCATCTTTCATTAATCTAAAATAATAAGTAAAAATTTATCAGTAAAAAAAGTTAAAAATAATCAGTAAAAATTTGCAAGATTAGCACCTGGCATCCAGTTGAATCAGTCCAGGAGAAATTAGATGAACATCCATGGATTTCCGTGGACTTGCAGGTGAACCCAAGCAGCACCTGGTGGTGCAATAGTTGCAAAGCCAAGAAATTCATGTTTTCACGCATAAATCAGATCTGCGTTACAAATTTAAAAGTATAAAAATAACCCTCATGGAAGAAATTCAGGAGTTAAAAATAAAACGTGTCGGAGGTGTTTTAAATTACCACAAAACCCCACCCCCTAAAACAATAAAATCAGCAATAATATGGCTACACAGACATGATTTAGCTAGCTTAATGGCGATTTTTGTCACGTGGACACAGGAAATGTGTAACATGGAAACAGGAAAGGTGTAACATGGACAAGCACCCTCTTTGGCTACCTTCTTCTTTCTAAGCTTCATAGCATGCGATTTATTTCTTTTCCCAATTTGGTTTTCTTCTTTCTCCTCCTCTATCCTCACTCCTCGTTCTCCTTCCTGGATTGTTCTCTCCTCTTTCC
>NW_005842289.1:402260-415843 GCF_000455745.1 Alligator sinensis
CTCTCTCCTCTGTCTCAAAGTCACTCATTCCACTTATCTTTCCTTCTTTTCCCTCTTTTATTGCCAGCTGCACCACTCCGCCTACTGAAATTTCACTCTCTTCCTCCCTGGCTTTTCTTTCTTGTGGTGTCTCCTCCACTGTCATGCATTCTGACTCAACATCTTCTTCTTCCCCAATTTCCCTTTCCTGTCTCTGCTGCTTCTCTTGTTGGCTACAAAGGACCAACTCACAGGATCATCATAAAATTCTAGTTTATTAGATGGATGCAAAAGTCAGATCATAAACCTTGGGGTTGATTCCCTCAAACACACACACATTCATGCACACACATACACACACTCAAAGTAGCTAGCTATGAACACTAAGCACCGGTGTCAAGATATACCTATCCTCAAGTGCTGGAGTCCACTGGCAATGGCCAGTTGAGGCTTCTTTCAGTGCGATGTTGCTGCAGAAAGGGGTCGCTGGCTGGTTCTTCTGGCTGGGCAGGCAGGGTGCTGGTCAGATCAAAGAGGACACCATTGGGGGTCATTCTTCACTGCCTTTTATCCCTCTCTGGCAGACTTTGGTGACTCCCCAATTTTCGGGCTTACTCTATCCAGGTGTCGTTGCCCTCGTGGGATGTCCCCCTTGGTGGTTGCTGGATGACAGCTGTCGGCCCCAGGGGTCACATCCACAGGTACGTGCAGTCTCAGGAGTACGTTGATGAAATTTGATTAATTCACTGCTTTGATGAATAGGGCTCTGGGGACAGTTGATCAGGCAGGTATTGAGTCCCAAGGGTCAGTCTTCAGCATTGATTAGTTTAAACCAGGGCTTCTGTACCTTTAACAGTGAAGTTTCAGGGAGTTCCTGGCTCTGTATTGATCCTTTCCTCTCCTTAGTCTGTGGTTTCCTAGGTGTTATTTGCCACTCATTAACTTGTTATCCTGTCTAACTACTGTGTTACGCAATCAATCAAGATTCATTCAGGGACCTGCTCCATAGAGAAGCTATGGTTCGATTCCCAGCCTTGCTAACATTGTTACATGGTACAACTTACTTTTAAACTTAAAGTACATTTGTTGCAAAGTTAAAAAGCATAGAATATAACACATAAAAGGGTGAAATTCCATGGCGCATACAGCAAATAAACCAAATACAATGGGTGGGGGGCATACTGATGCAGCATACTATTTGATACCCATAAAAGCATCTACAAACTATATTTCTATTACAAGTTCACCTTATATTTCTATAATAATAATATAATAAACAAAGAAGAGGGAGGAAGGAAGAAAAGGTAGAAAAGAGAAAGCATCCCCCAAAGGGGGCAAATACTGCCAAAGGGACTTTTTCATAGTTTCATAGTTTCTAGGGTCAGAAGAGACCTGGGCAGATCATCTAGTCCGACCCCCTGCCATGGCAGGAAAGAGTACTGGGGGTCAAATGACCCCAGCAAGATGGTCATCTAACCTCCTCTTAAAAACCCCCAGGGTGGGAGCCTGCACCACCTCACTTGGAAGCTGGTTCCAGACCCTAGCTGCCCTGACCATGAAGTAGCGCCTCCTGATGTCCAACTTAAACCTCTGCCAGCTTGTGACCGTTATTCCTGGTCACTCCTGGCGGCGCCCGGGGGGAACAGGGACTCCCCCAGTGCCTGTTGATCCCCCCTGACTAGTTTATAGCAGGCCACAAGATCCCCCCTCAGCCTTCTCTTCTGGAGGCTGAACAGGTTCAGGTCCCGTAACCTTTCCTCATAGGACCTGCCCTGCTGTCCCTTAATCATGCGAGTGGCCCTCCTCTGGACCCTCTCGATGCTGTCCACATCCCTCTTAAAGTGCGGCTCCCAGAACTGGACGCAGTACTCCAGCTGCGGCCTGACCAGTGCCGCATAGAGGGGGAGGATCACCTCCTTGGTCCTGCTTGAAATGCATCTGTGGATGCACGACAAGGTACAGCTGGCCTTCCTAGCCGCCTCCCCACACTGCCGAGCCATGTTCATCTTGGAGTCAATAATGACTCCAAGATCCTTTTCCACCTCCGTGCTGACAAGAGGGGAGTTCCCCAGCCTGTAGGTATGGTGCCGGTTGTTCCTCCCCAGGTGCATCACCTTGCACTTGTCTGTGTTGAACCCCATCCTGTTCTCTTCTGCCCTTCCTTGTAACCTGTCAAGGTCCGACTGTAGCCTGTTGCTCCCTTCTATTGTGCCCACATCCCCCCACATCTTGGTATCATCAGCAAATTTGAACAGGGTGCTTTGCACCCCCTCATCCAAATCACTGATGAAGATGTTGAACAGGGCAATGTTTTTGCCATATGGAGGGGCTTCACATTGGAGGCGGGGCAGGCAAAAAAAGATTTATTGCTACATTCTGTAATTCTAGCTTTATTTGAGAAGGACCATGGGCATCAGCACTGTAAGTGTCCTTCTTCCCATCAAATAACACACTTCAGTATTTCTTGGCACTCTGCCGCCTTGTGTCCTTTCCCTTCCCATCTGTAGCATATTGTATACTAGCAGTATGTTGCCAGGTGTCCTTCCTGCCCACACTTGCTACAGACTTTAGGCTGTCCAAAATACATTGTAAACCCTCCATGTGGCCCTACTTGGATTACTGGGGGTAAGTGCATTATCCCACAAGGACTCTTCTCATCCACCCTCATTACCATGTAAAGTCTCCTCAATCCCATCCATATACCATATTTATCACATATCTTCTCAACATACATAGCTTTTTTGTACATAATTTTCCACCCATTTCTCCATCTCCTGCATCTCATGCATCCCTGTGTATATATGAACAATTATTGTCCTTTCTCTTGTCTTTTCTCCCACCATAAAACTTATCCCCTTAAGTTCTTCTCTCTCACCAACTGCTGCATATGTTTTTCAAAAATCCTTATAACCTTCTTGGCTCCAATACAGAATTTCCCAAGACTTCACGTTAGAAAAGGCAACTAAACTATTCAAATTGTTCACTTTAACATCCAAAACTTAAACAGTATTTTTCTATAAATTCATATTTATTCATTGTCTAACTTCTCTGTTCTCCTTTCCCTGTTACTACTGCCCTTATTCTCAGCAGTAGACGACCTGCCTCTCCATCTCTCAATTCCTCCCATCTTCTTTCTCTTTTCAGAACTGGTTTATTTCTTCCATTAGTCTTCCTCTTCCCTTCAATCAATGTTTCATTCCTCATTTCTCCTTCTTGACCTCCTCTCCTCTTCTCCTTTCCCTTCTGCTGACTGGACTCTTCCTTCACTGCTTTATTCAATAAAGTCTCCTCCAAAACCTGTGATCCCACCACACCTTTCTTTCCTACTTCCTGTCATTCCTTCTTTCCCACTTTCATCCATTCTCGATAAGACTGGATCTTTTCTTCCACTGTCCTATATGCTTCTCATTTCTTGGTCTGCTTTCCCTTTCATAACTGTTGATTTCCTCTCTGAGACTACCACCAGTGCTGCTTCAGGCTCTGAGAACTCTCCCTCCATTCTGGTGCTCTATCACTATCCCTCCAGTGCTTCTGGCATCAAACCAGGCAGTATGCCAGGTCTTGGCCCAGCTACTAAACTTGATCTTAGCTAAAGATGGATGGAAAGCTATGCTGCTGGTGGGAATCTACCACAAAATAGGTTAGTGCAACCTATCTCAATAAGAGATATGCTGGTGCCCATTAAGGGCAATAATCCCTTGCCACTGACTCTCTTCAAGTCATGGTGAGCCACAACATTGCATACAGCTCACCCGGAGTCCCTCTGTCATGCTGTACCTCAGTCTGATGCTTATAATTAGTGTGGCCTCACCCTCCACAAAGGAAGGCCAGATCAGGTTGCCCTGCTTCTCATCTGCATATAATTTTTGGAGCATCCCAGGACCTGACAAGAACACCTGGTCCTAGTCATGACCGGGGGTTAATTAGCACATGGATCTTATGTGGGGGTTATCTGGAATATACACAGATCCTGGGCAGTGCTGAACTGTGGGGTCACTGTGAAGGGTGCAACCACACTAATCATATGTGCCAGGTTGAGAGAGGGCCTGACAGAAGGATTCCAAGTGAATTGTATGTGCTATTGTGGCTCACCATGTATTGAAATGCTGTTGATTCTGGTGGGGCCCAGCCATATGTGGAGGGAGAAAAATTATTTGTGGGGGGCTGAGCATGTGTGTGCATGCACACATGTGTGCGCCCCCCCCCCCCCCAGCAGGTAAGTCTGTGGGGGAAGGGGTGGAGGGAGGGGAAAGGGCCATTGCGGGGGAGCAGATCGAGGCCCCAGTGGTGAGGGAGGGAGCAGGGCACAGGCAGGAGCAGGGGCTGTGGTGAGTGGGGCCCTGGCTGGGATGGGTGGTAAAACAAGCGGAGGGCCAGGTGGCACATGCTCCCCCAATCTGTGCATGGGGCAGAGGCAGTTCCCACTGTGTCCTGCACTTTGCTTCCTTCTGCAGCTGCCCTGACAGCTATGCGATGCCATGTGTGTCTTGCTGCTAGGCAGGCAGGGGGCATGGTACAGCCTGGTACACACAGATTGGGGGGAGGCATATGCCCCCCTGGGCCTCTGCTTGTCCCACCATCTGGCCCAGTTGGGCTCCCACTCACCCCAGTCCCTGCTCCTGCCTATGCACTGCTCCCTCCCTCACTGCTGGAGCCTCGATCTGCACCCCCCCGCAAGCAGTGAGGGAGAGAGTGGGGCTGGGGCAGGCCCTGCACAGCTGGGGCAAGGCACAGGATGGAGCTGTGAGCAGCTCACCTGGGAGATGTGGGGAGGGGGTGGCAGCTCCCAAAGCTAAAAGCACCCTGCAAGGGGGGGGCGGGGGAGGGGAACACATGTGCCCTGTATCTGCATGTGGGATGAGGGCGGGCTGCCAGTGGCAGGATGCAGTGGTGTCGGATTCATGCTGCTTTTGAAGCAGTGGCAGTGAGGCACAGGCAGAGCAGAACCCAGCCCATAGTGGCAGCCTGCCTTCACCCTGAGCACAGATAGAGGGGGTGCAAGTGACCCCCGGCTTGGCTCCCCCACAGTGGGCACAGTGGCAGGAGCTGCTCCCCGTGCCCCTGGACACGCCACTGGGCTCCAATTGTCCCACCATGACCCGGCCCACCTGGGCCCCATTCACTTCTGCCCCTGCCCCACTCCCTCCCACACTGTGGGGGTCTCAGTCTGTCCCCCCCCCCAGCCCTTTCCGCTTCACAAAGAAAGTAAACTGAAACTTACCTGCCATGCCCCACACTGGGGCTGCGATCCTGGCTGTGTATGTATCTGAGTGCATGCACCCCTCCCCCCAACCACTGCAGCAGCCTGCGGCTGGACTGGGCTGCCCTGTGGTCATACCTGCTCCCCTGTGTTTGTGGGGGCTGAGCCCCAGTAGGCTCCCTTCCTCCTTCTGCCACCTATGGACCCAGCCCAGTGAAGTATGTGATAAATCACTAGCCTTTTAGCTTTGGATTAATACTATGCATAGTCAATTCTAAATACAAGTCAATCTTTTGGTTACAAGCAAGCAAAACCATAGGGCATCTGAATCTGGCAAGGTGAATACCATGATTGCTATGGCAGTCTCTTGTGGGCTAGGATTGAGTGGCCTTTTTCTGGGCTCCACTGTTTTTTTTTTCCCCAAGGCAAAGACTACTTTGAATGGCACTGTGTAGCAAAAGATGAAGACCTGTTCAATGCACTACAGACAGCCCCCCTTACGATATTCTACTATAGCCTCCCAATGAGAGGATCTCAGCTACATGCCTATTTGATGGAAATCGGGGATTTCTTTCTAGCTTGCATTTTTGGGCTAAGGGAAAGCAAGACTCAGGGGCATCTGACCTCTAAGGCCTCTGAATTTGGGGTCTATACCTAGGATGCCTGCTATGGATTTTGGAGTATCTGAAGCCCCAGGCTGAAGAGTCTGGGAGGGAGGATACTTGCTGCTGGTAATGGCACACAGACTTGAATGATTGACCTGCGTTCAGGTGATAGAATTTGGAATGGATTTGGATTTCATGGCCAGAGACATGAAATTAAAAAAGAAAAAAAACATTTATATTAGATATAATTGGTGTCAAAGCTATATTAAAAAATGTGTTTATGAAACATCTGTGCTAAAACTTTTAGAAGCTTCAAAAAAAGGCAATACGCATCAATACTGGGTGAACCAAGTCTATGGGTATGTAACAGAGAGCCTCTGGCTCCTTTTACTTTAATGAGAGAAATGGCAGCATATAGAGCCCAGACAGCTGAACAGGGGCTAGCCGCAAGAAGGAAGGCAGCAAAGAAATAGTGTCATCTAGACGGGGAGCTGCCCACTAGAGTGAAAAGGCACACTTGTGGCCAGTTAGGGAAACTCTGCCTGGGAGGAGTTGGCTGCAAGGGAACAGGCATCTAAGGATGGGCAGTGCCTAGGTTGTGCAGCAGGGTGACTGCTAGAGCAGCAGTCATAACCTGCCATGGCAACTAGCCTTCAGGCCCTAGTGAGAAACCCCTGCTCAGCTGGAGCACCACCTGGCAGGAAGGGGCGGGCCTTAGGCAATATATAAACTTAAGGTCTGAGCCAGATGGGAGGCTGGCCCAGCAAGCAGCAGAGTGAGCAGCTTCTGGCTACTGACTGCAGAAAGAGGTTTTGCTGACTCCTGGAATCTCCTGAGGCTGCAAATAAGGTGCTGAAGGCTTGTTAGCAGGGGGATGTAACCCAGGGCAAGAGGAGGCATGGCTGCTGTTGATGTTTGGAATCAGCATGGGTTTAGTTTATGTTATGGCCCGAGTGCTTATTCCTTTGTTATAGTTTAATGTGGTGGTTTGGGTTTGGGACTACCAGGGGTTGGGAGAGGCCCCAATAGCACTTGAGGGCATGTGGAGGCCAGACAGGGCCAGGAGACCCAGGCAGAAAGCCAAAGGGAGCGCAGCACCTGGAGCAGTGCAGAGGCAGGGCTAAAGGCCCGGGTAGAAAGACCCAAAGGAGGCTCAGTGCCCAGAGTACAGCAGAGACCAGGCCAGGGGGCCCAGACAAATGGAGCCAGAGCAGACTCCTTGCCCAGAGCAAGGCAAGGACAGGACAAGGGGTGTCCAAAAAGGACTGATATCAGGGCCAGGGGGCTCAGGATTCAAGGCAGAGATGGGTTGGTACCCAGAAGCTTGGTCTGGGACAGTGGACTGGAGCTAGAGGGCTCAGCAAAAGAGAAGGGCTGGAGGCTGAGGCTGAGGCCCTGACATGGGAATGGTTGCACAGTAAAACCTGTGAGGCATGGGTGTAGTGTAAGGGGTGGCTGGAGCCACATAAGAGCCCTTAAGGCTATGGGTGGCATGGGTTGGTCAGGAGGCCCCCTGAGCCTGAGAAGGGCAGAACTAAGACCAGCAGGGTATAAGAGAGATGTGCTGGTGGCTAGAAGAACTGGGGCTTGCTCTAGGACCCCTTGGGCAGCCTCCCTTTTGATCAAATAAATACATCAAAGTATGGCAGTGAAAAAGGGATGGCACCTTAGAGCTTGAGCAGGTCAAAGGTTGCATGGTCACCAGGGGGCATTATGGCAACCCCTGGAGCATGGCCTTCCTATAGGGTACTATATGCAGCTTGCTACAGCCATGTTTAATTTCAAGGTTATTGTTTTCAATATTTTCCTCACATGCTCAGGGAGAGCAGGGACTGTCAGTAAGAGGAAGGGGAAGGGGCTTTCAGGGGGAAAAAGTTGTGGGGAAGCAGAGAGCAAAGGGCTACCTGATTTCCCTCAGGCTTATCTCCCCTTCTGTAGCAGAGGGAAAGGGACAAATTCAAGGCAAGCCTCCAGTAATTAGATCCTATACCTAGAAAATTATAATAATTTTTCCATATATAGAATCCAGTTATTGCAGGGTCATTTTATAATCTGGGCCATCTTCTATTCAAGTAAATAGAGTCAATGGGTCAAGTTAGGTGCTTCAGAGCAAGATTCACAAGTGCTGGCTTGTTGGGCAGGGAAGCATCTAGGCTAGCCAACAGGAATGGCAAAGTGTGGCTTGGCTTATAGCTTTCCCTTCTCAAGGCCTTAGCTAGATAAGCCAAGGTTGCAGGGAGGCACCTATCCCTACCCAGGATTCACAGCGCTCCTTGATTTTTTGGAGGCTAAAATCATTTCTTTTAAAACCTGAAGAGCCCCTCCCTTCAGCTGGGACAAAGCTGTCCCCACCCAGGAACAAGCAGAGCTATGTTTCCTGGATCCCAGGTAAATGCTTGGAACACCAGAAGCTTGGGCAAACAAGACTCCTCCAACTTTTTTTCTAGGATTAGTTATCCTCTGTCCATACCTACTAGATTTTGTCCCACTTTGTGCATCCTGATGTGAACTAGGCTCCTGTTGCTTGGTGCTGTCAGGACTTAAGTGGCTGTGACTGGCCATGTCAAGGGATACGAGGCACCTACAGGCAGCACCTGGCCATGATTGTGTCAAAGCTAGTAGCAACCAAAATAGCAGAACTTCTTGCTTGAAGAGGCAAGCTCCTATGGTGGAAATTGCACCAAATTTCCTCTGAGGCTGCCATTGTCTAGCCATCATCATTTGTACACAGCCGTGTGGCTTCTGGTGCTCCTGGTGGCTGAAGATGTGGGAGTTATCTTTACACTCCCTATTCCATCTACCAGGTGTCACTGCATTAGAGAAGCTTTGGATATAATGTTGCTGGCAGAACTGGAAAGCTGGAGCTAAAATGTGCATGAAGGGCAAGCCTGCAGTTGTGATGGAATCCTCTGGCCACTGCTTTGAGTGCATCAACAGAATTGAGATGTCTCCAGGATGATCTCATTCCCGGGCTTCCTGCCTGATCAGCCAGCTGGAACAAACATACAACGTTTCCCATAAATCCTCCCCAGCCAGTTCTCTATGTTCCTGCACTTCTCCAGGCTTGGGAAGAATCTACAAGGTCATGGAGTCCAGGCCACTACATCTTACAATCCCATTCTTAGACTGATCCAATTCCACCTTATAAAATGGATGTGTAGGTTACAGACCAGAGGGGCAGCATGCTCCACAATTCTTCTGTGAGAAAAGACTGCCTGCAGCCTCCTTGTCATTACAGCGGGTGTGTCAACACCATCATATTAATCCAGGAAGGGGGGAACTCTCAAGTAGGCGGGTCTCAAGTCTTGTAGGGCTTTAAAGGCAAAATTAAAGGAATGGCATCACCAAGCACTATCTTTGCAGTTTTGACTGTGGACTTGCTGCATGCTCTGACTTGCGTTACACACAGAAGTCAGATTAACTATGGCTGCAAGAAGCACAGTGCTAGGAAGCGACACTGAAGCAGGCCAGCAGGGCTGTTGCTCTTGGAGCACAGGAAAAGGGAAGCCACAGATACCAAGCTCTTTGGTTCACCAGGTGGAGTATGATCCTAGAGGCCTTTGCACTGGTATTACATGGGCAGCAAGCATAGGTCCCTTCGTTATCTCCTGGGTCCTTTGCAGTCTCTCTCTGCTTGAGGCCTGGAGCCTAGACAGTATCTGCCAATCAGCTCCTAGTAGGGAGTTGTTACAGGTGCACCCTGTAGTCCAGAGATTACCAGACATGCATCACACTCTTCCATGCAGAGTCCTCCTAGTTTCCAGATCACAGAAATGAAGTGTCTCACTTTGCATGTACTGAAGCAAAGCAATCAGAATAAGAAACTGCCAGCTGGCCTGTGTTGAACTAGGAAATGGTGTTTTAGCATTCAAACACTGCAGGGCCTGGGATCAGGTCCATATCCAAGGGATTCTGATGGCATCTCAGAGCTCTTGTCCTTTTGTGGAAGCAAGAACATCAGTGCTCCAGGTTCTCAGCAGGGGTTGTGGGTTTTTTGGAAACAAGTGTACAATCAAGGCACATACTACTGTTGAGAGAAGTGAGGAACGTAAATGAAGCCACAGCTGGCCTGTCAGCTTTCATTACCATGTTGCAAAATTGCAAGGACTTGTACAAACACTAGTAGTATGCATAGCACAGGTGTAATGAAGAGATCTTCCTCACTTTCTAATACTTTCTACTTATAGTGGAGTGCATGGATTCGGCTTCCTCAGTTCCTGCAACCCAGCCAGCATCCCAGAGCTGGGGATCTCTAACTCCTCCATGACCTCCTCCTGGGGCACTGGCCAAGCTCTACATCATGTCTCAGATTTTTGTTGCTGGCAGACAACAGTCTGAAAACCTCATCAGCTGTGGGAACAGCATCAAGCTGCTGTGTCCCTGATTGATTCTTTCAGAGTGGGCAGACTTCCTTCCCCTGAAGAGATGTTACAAGGGAGCTGAAGGTCTCTCCAAAGGTGAATGGAAGGACTAAGGGAAGGATGAGGGAATTGAGGCGCAAGCCAAAGATGTGTCCACAGAGGGTTAAGTTTTGACTCGTGCTTAGTTCTCCCTTTTTCAGAGCCCGTGACAGGAGACATAGGGGGACTTAGACACCTCAGTTCAACATTCAGGCCTCTCTAGCATGTGCAAAACTCCTGACTTAATCCTGTAAGCATGATGGTGTCCATTGCTCGTCATGTGCACAGCCCCCTGCATCCTCACAACACCAACCTGCTCAGCATCTGTCTCGTGCCAAAGCTCCAACACGGACAAGGTGCTCCCTTGCTTCTCATGCCTACACGGCCTGATTCAGTGTGCTCAAACATCTCACCCCTAACAGAACGCAGCCGGAAAAGATTTCTCTCATACATTTTACTTGATGGTCCAACATTTAGGATATTCATCTGGGATGGGGGAGACCCCCTCCCCCAATTCTGCCTCGCTTCCTGAGGGAGCTTAAACCTATTATCTCCCAGGACCAGGCCCTAACCACCCAGCAGCGGGGTACTCTGTGAGGAGGGCTCTGTCAGTCTCTCTCTCCTGCTACAGCTGTCCCCCTTGGTGTAAAATACTTAAATGCTTTTTGAGCAGGGGCTAGAAGCCAGGCCTCCACACCCTGGTCCTGTGCATATTTAATGCACAGGACCAGCGCTGAGGAACTGAGCCCAGCTCGGGGAAGCACCTCCCACTGTCAGGTTTAGTTCCCAGTGGTTTGCAGCGCTGGGAAACTCAGCCCAGCTGGACTGAGTTTCCCTGCGCTGAGGATGGAGCCTGATGGGGGAGGCGCATCCCCCGGCTGAGCTGAGTTTCCCCATACTGGGGATGGAGCCTGGCTGGAGAAGGCACGTCCTCCTGCTGGGCTGAGTTCCCCAGTGCTGGGAGATGAGCCCAGTGGCGGGAGGTGCTTTCTCCTGCCGGGCTCAGTTCCTAGCAGTTTGCAGCCCTGGGGAACTCAACCTGGTGGGGGGAAGTGCCTCCCGCCACTGGGCTCAGCCTCCAGTGGCTCACAATCCCATGGAAGTCAGCCTGATGGTGGGAGGCTGAGCTCAGCGTCGGCTCTGCCCACCTTCCGCCACCGGGCTGAGCTCCATGGGGCTGGTGGAGCCGCTCGGAGCACAGCCTTGGCTCTCCCCTGCCTCCCACCACCTGGTTGCTGCCAGCAGTCCCACCAGGCCTCCCTGACCCTGGCAGAGTGCAGTTTTAGTGGTCATGCCCAGAACCTGGGGACTTTGCCCATGCCTCCAAGTTCGTCCTGGCACGAGAGCTCAGTAGGGACATGTTCTTCCCCTGGTGGCTGGTGATGCAGTGAGTGCCCCCTCCAGCTCTCAGAGTGGGGCAGTAACTGGTTTAAAAAAATCGAAGAGAAATAGGTGCAGATGGAGTGAGGAGGGTGGCACTCAGTACATTTGCAGGTGGAGCTTGTGGAACCCTAGCAGCGGGAGGTTCTCCTTGAGGAACACCAGCTGCTCCACCAAAGCAGGATCCAAGCAGGTGCGGTGTGACAACTGGCTATGGCTTGCCCAGTAGGCCAAGGGGTCATAGTCCAGTGGCTCCATATCCTCGGTGAGATAGGTAGCCACCAAAGCCTCGGCGCTACCTGCCTGAGGCTGGGGTCTGGTGCATCTGGACCCAGCATGGAAGCCATGCCCATGGCCCACATTGGCAGCGGCTGGCGTGGAGGAGACTGGCTGATGCTGGTGCTGGGAGTGCTGTCACTAGAAAGTGGATGCCCCTCTTCCATATCCCCTTGCCTCTGCCCTTCTGTCTCTCTGACTCTGTTGACCAGCACCTGCGTCCAGTGATCAAGGGTTTTGGTACTGCCAGTGAACATGCTTCCTTTCACCCTCGGGTCACACACGCCCACCAGCATGTGGACTGTACTGGACCGCAAGGGATTGAGCTGTCTCCTGATGCCCTCCTTCAGCCACCTCACCAGTGCCTGCACATCTGGTGACAGCGGCTTGTCCCAGTCAGGAACATTGATCCTCTGGAAGCTCTCCATTTGGTTCTGAAGTTTCCTCACTACAGAGATCACCTGGCTAGGGAGGGTATCGCCAGCACTGAGGGTCTCAGTGGCCTCAAGGAAGGGCTTGAAGACCACCAAGATTTGGGAGATGGTATCCCACTCAGCTCTGTTAAAGGGTCTGCTGATCCCAATCTCCCCAAGCAATCTCTGCTGCTCCACCAGCCTTTCCAGCATCAGGCATGTGGAGTTCCACCAAGTCTCCACATCCTGCATGATTTTGTGCTGTGGGATGCTCAGCTCTCCCTGTTTCTCCTGCAGCATCTTACCCCCCTTGATGCTGCGGTGGAAGTAGCCTGCCACCTTCCTGCATTGTGAAATGAGCTGGGTGGTAGTGACAGCACCATCACTGGCAGCCCAGTCCCCCGCCAAGGCATCCCTGACTATGAGGTGCAGCCTGTGTGCCACACAGCGGATGCCAACCAAGTTGGCATCACAGACAGCCTTTACCATATTGGCCTTGTTGTCAGTGACCATGAACCCACGGGTGAGCTCACTCTGCCCAATGAGCCACCCTTGTACCATGCAGTTCATGGCCACCATGATCACCCTTGCCACGTGGAACTCATCCAGCACCTTGGCTTGAAGGAGAGCCCACCAATGGCCTGACTGGTTGCACCAGTGCCCTGTGAGGGAGAAGGAGATATGCTTGCCACCCCGGTTGCTCCAGATGTCAGAGGTGAAGTGCAAGGCTACCTGTGGCCCTGTCTTGCGCAGCTCCTCCCTCAAGTACTCCCTGCATGCCTCATACAGGGAGGGCACCACTGTCCTGCTAAAGGTGGTGCATGTGGGCACTTGGTAAGATGTGGCCACAAGTGCCATGAGCCACCTGAACCCTGGCCACTCAATTAAGGAGAAGGGCTGGCTATCCAGAGCAAGCATTTCTCCAATGCTCTGGGCAATCTCGCTCAGCCTTGCAACGCACTCCGCTCTCTCTGCAGCTTTCCCCCACTGCTCCAGGGTGGCCAGCCTCTGCTTTGAGGGACAGGGGCTTTGGAGCGAGTGAGGGACTGGTGCCAGGCAGAGGACGAAGAAGGGAAAGGGGGTGCTGCCTCCTGAGATGCAGCAGCATAACTGTGGTCATGAACACCGCGTGCCCCCGGCGGCTGGGGGTGGCATGACAAGCTCAGCTGGTGGTGGCAGGAGCGTGGTGGCAGTAAGTGTGGAGCTGCCTCAGGCAGCTGCTGCACTGCTGGCGGTGGGTGGGTGGAGGTTCATAGATTCATAGATGTTAGGGTCGGAAGGGACCTCAATAGATCATCGAGTCCGACCCCCTGCATAGGCAGGAAAGAGT
>NW_005842289.1:416626-429963 GCF_000455745.1 Alligator sinensis
TCCTAGGACCGAGCCCTGCGGGACTCCACTGCCCACACCCTTCCAGGTCGATACCGACCCATCCACCACGACTCTCTGGGTGCGACCTTCTAGCCAGTTCGCCACCCACCGGACTGTGTAGTCATCCAAGTCACAGCCTCTTAACTTGTTCACCAGTATGGGGTGGGATACCGTATCGAAGGCCTTCCTGAAGTCTAAGTATACGACATCCACCCCTCCTCCTGTGTCCAGGCGTTTCGTAACCTGGTCATAAAAAGAGACTAGATTAGTCAGGCACGATCTGCCTGCTACGAACCCGTGCTGGTTTCCCCTCAGCATAATTTGTCCTGCTGGGCTCTCGCAAATGTGAGCCTTGATAATTTTTTCAAAGATTTTGCCAAGGATGGAGGTGAGACTGACTGGCCTATAGGTTGGTAAGTGGCCAGCAGCAATTGGCCAGCAGCAATCGCGGACTGCCCGTAGATGTTGCTGGCAGTGGGGGCAAGCAGCGACTGGCTGCAGGTGCTGCTGGCAATGTCAGCAGTGCCTTTTCATAGGGGTGCACTGCCAAGCTTAGGGGGTGCATGTACACCCACGTGCACCCCCTACACATTGCCAGTAGCTGTGGTGGTAGGTAAGTGGCCAGCAGCAATTGGCCAGCAGCAATCGCGGACTGCCCGTAGATGTTGCTGGCAGTGGGGGCAAGCAGCGACTGGCTGCAGGTGCTGCTGGCAATGTCAGCAGTGCCTTTTCATAGGGGTGCACTGCCAAGCTTAGGGGGTGCATGTACACCCACGTGCACCCCCTACACATTGCCAGTAGCTGTGGTGGTAAAACGTTTCACCTGCTTGCCCTGGTTGATCTGCCTTTGGCAGTGCTGACAGATAGCAAACCTGGGATCATCTGCCACCTCAAAATGCTCCCACACTACACTACTCCCCTGCTTCTGGGTTGACGGTGGGGATCCTGCCTTATCCTCCTCCTCAGCGGGCTGAGTCACAACAGCAGGAGGATCTGACTCAGCTGAGCCACTTGCCTGAGCCTCCACAACCTCAACCTCCTCCAAGGTGCTTTCTGGAGAAGGAGACCTGGGTCTAGGGGAACTTTGAGGTGTGTGGAGCACAAACTCAAATTCCGCCTTGGTCCCCAGAATTTCTTTTACTAGGGTGCACAGGTCCCCTGTTTCCAGATCCAGCTCCTCCTCTGGTAGTGGGAGGTTCACGCTGGGAGATGAAACTGGGGTGGAGGAGATTGTTATTCTGCTGCTGGTGCCTATTTCTGGAGTTAGGGGAGGTGGTGCAGGAACAGGTACTGCTCCCACCTCCTTGCTTCCACTGGCAGCAGGAGCCCCATGGGTGGCCAAGGATGCATCTATGTTTGGGGGGGAGGGACTTGAAGCTCTTGTTCTCCTCCTACCCCCTCTAGCCCCTCTCCCTCCCTTGCCAGAAGACCTGGCACCTGACTTTCTAGCATGCTTCATATTAATCTTTCTTGTGCTGGAAAATGTGTCTGTGTGTAACTAATATGTCTTCTTCTCTGATATATGACTGACTGACTTATTCTGTGTTGTGTTTTGTTTACTGTTTTGTATTGTTGTGTAGCGTGTCTACAATATCTATTCTCTTCTTCTTTTTCTTCCTCCTCTTCTTTTTCTTTCTCTTCCTCTCCCTGACTTGCGTGAATCTGTATCTGAGTTCTATGTTGTCTGTAGTGTGATTGTATTAGGTATGATTATTAATAACTGTATGTAATTTGGTGTCTTCTTCTGTGACTCTCTCCCTGACTTCTGTGATGTAAATCTGAATGTGTGACTTCTTCTGTGTTGTGTTTTGTTTACTGTTCTGCATTGTTGTATAGTGTAGCTAAAAATCTGTTCTCTTCTTTTTCTTCTTCTATGACTGAGTGTCTGACTTCTGTGTTGTGTTAATCTGACTTCTTCTGTGTTGTTTGTAGTCTGTATTTAACGAACTATAATTAAATATATTAATAACTATATATAATCTCTTTTTCTTCTTCTATGAATGTCTGACTACTTCTTCTATGATGTATGTGTGTGAGTGTGTGTAATGTGTGCTTCCCTGCACAGTGATGGATCACACTGCCAGCGAAAACACAGCTTTCTTTTAAAAAAGTTTTGGAAAAAAACCCCAAGAACAAATATAAATTGAAAGAAATGAATTGGATAGGGATAAGTAAAGTAGAAGGATTCTAGTTAGTAAGCTAAGCTAAGTTATATCCTATTCAATCCTTTCCAAGAACAAAAAGTAGCAGGCAACTGACTAGGAAGCCAAGCCAGTCCAGTACCTTTCAGATGCTGTTGCTCACTCAGGCAGAAACAGCTCACAAAAGGCACACAAAGCATGCAGGCAGAGGCTTATATGCTGTTTCTATGTCCCTCCCCCAGACGCTGTGATTGGAAGGGGACTCAGGGAGAGATCACAATCACTGGCCAGCTAGAGCTATCAATCCTTCCCCCCCCCAATTCCTCTTCCCTCCTCTCAGTTTCTGTTTCCCTGACAGACCACCTCCAAATCTCTGAATCTTTTCTGAATAGATTCAGAAAGTACTAAGCTTCTCCTGATTTGATTCAGATTCGGAGATTTGGCATCCGAATCAGGCTGAATCTTCTCCAAATCGAATTGCAGACTGAAGGTTCACACAGCCCTAATATCTAAGTCCTGTTGTGAGTCTAGTCCTCAGTGTTCTGAAGCCACTAACATCAGCAGGGGGGACTGCTTCAGATATTTGACACAGTTGTTCCATCAGTGCAGCTCCATCTGTGTGAGCAAGGCCTATCAGTGTGTGCTGCCTGTTTTGCTTATGCGATCATCATCAGAGTTTGAACACAATTCCTTCAGAGCCATAGCACTGATATTTACTATGTGACCTAAAGAAGTGTAAGTGCTGTAAGTGCAGTTTCCTTGGTGTGGACCAGGCCCACAGGAGAGGAGAAGTATGTTTGATACCCACTTCGGCAGTGGACAACACCACTCTTTGCTGTTGAAGAACAGGAACTGTGGTGTTCTGTTACTGGTTCTGCGAGAAGTTAAGACCTAGAGATCACATCAACATGTGCAATTAATGTGAAGCAATAAACTCCAGAGCTTATTGCTGTGGAGTTTATTGCTCCCAGGTGCACCACTTGAATGTGTGCCTGGGGCCACAGTACATTGAGCCAGGTAGGAGGAATCCTGGCTGGCAGGGGGCCCTGGGGTTTGTTTGCCAGCCCAGGGATGCTTCAGTGCAGGGTTATCTGGCAGGCAGCCCCCACAATGAAGCACCCTTATACCCCAGCCAGCTGGGGCAGTGTCTCCATGTGCGCTGCTCCTCCACAGCAGAATAGTACCTGTATTTACAAGAATTATCCAACTGGGGAGTTAATTATTTTATTCCAGCCTAATAGGGGTGTACATGTAGATGTGCAGCACTTACTGCACAGCTCATTAGTATACTCTGCAGTAAGCATATCATGTAAACACACCCAGTGATTACAGACAGACCAGAATAACTTTGTCAGCCTTTTGGCAAGGCAGTGGAGGTTAGTACTGTTATACTAGAGACCTGTGTTCTCTCTCCTGTGAAGGGACCTAATGTCTACGTCAGTAAGAAATGTTGTCCCATGTACAGAAAAAGTTGGCAGTGAGAGAAGATGTGGTCTTCACAACCATGTGTGTCCCATATTAACACACTTTTTGTAGGAATCTCTTGAAAGGAAATGCTGTCATATATTAAATAGCAAATCGTGTTTTTTGCTAGTCCTGGATCTCAGGAAGAAGGGAGAGTTTTCTAAATAGAGGGCCTGTCCTTTGAAATGTGAAGCAGATGACAACCCTGCTGTGATCTATATGAATGGGGTAGTATTAATTTAAATAGTTTGTGAGCTTTCTGGTGACCTTTACTGTCACCTATGTTTCAGAAGCCACTAGAACCCAATTAGAACAGCAGTGGTCATAAGCCTGCATGTTTGTGCATTGTTCATAAGCATGATTATTTGGACCCATGTGTCCCCCATATTATGCATGTTGACACATTGCACTTGACTATGTTCCTTCTGGTGGCCACATGAGTCGCCGTATGGCCAAGTGCTCACACATACTGTGCATCTATTGCCCCTGGCACTGTGTTCAGTCTGATGTACCCTGGGCACATCTACATGAGATGCTTAACTTCATTTTAGCATTGTTTACTGTGAAGTAAACATGTGTCTACACATGCACATGCTTATTAGTCAGTAAATCCCCTTAATCCTGAGTAAATTTCCTATCTGCAAATGCAAGTAGCAAATCTTTATGAGGCTAGCTAATTGCCCATCAAGAATAACAGGGGGGGTGGTGAGGGGGCTGAGATGGAGTGCTGGCACCTAGCACCCCATGCTGCCGCTGTTCTGCCTCTTGCAGGGAGCAGGGTGGGGGAGCCGAGGCCAGCCAGCGCTGCTGGCCTCAGCTTCCCCAGCCTCCCATCCAGTCCTTGGTGCCACTTCCAGGGTGTGGAGTGAGGGAGCCAAGGCCAGCAGCTTCCCACCCTCTGTCCAGTCCTCAGTGCGACTTTGGAATTGTGGCGAAGCTCCCCCACACTGGAAGCACTCTGATTGGCTGTTTTCTGTCAGTTAATCAGAGTGCAAATAAAGCATTACGGACAGACAGACAGACAGACTTAGGCTTTTATAATATTAGAATTAGTAACAGTGTTGTAGTGCTCGTGTAGATGCCTGGCCGGGAGCAAAATCTGCTCTTGGTCAGCTGTCCACCGGGGGGACATATTGTTCACCACTCCTGGGAGCTGGCCGCTGTTGGGGCAGGCTCCACCACAGGAGCCCGAGCAGGGACTATGTCCCCTTGCCCCGGCAGCAAGGAGCTCCAAGTCCCTTGCTCTGAGATGGCAATCTGTGAGCGGGGGCTGGGAAATAAGGATCTCCCAGCACCAGCCCCATGGTTGTGGAGCCAGCAGTGGGAGCTCCCTGCCAATGGAGGCAGGGGAGCCTGTTCCCCACCCAGCTCTGGGAACATGGAGCTGTAGGGGAAACAGGCTGGGGAACTTGTTCCCAGCCCCCTATCCATGATCACAGAATGGGGGCTGGGAATAAGCTCCACAGCCCCCACTCCACGATTGGAGCTCCGTGCATGGGGACAGTTCCCCACCCAGCTTGGAGCTGGCTGGGACCTGCCCCTGATTGGGACAGTTCCTCATCAGCCCCAGGCTGCTCAGGAAAGCACCTGCAGCCTGGAGGTGGCTGGGGACTGTCCTGTTTCAGACAGTCCCCTGCCAACTCTGGGCTGCACATGTAGACTTCCCTGTACAGCCTGGGGCTGGCTGGGAACTGTCCTGGTCAGGGGCAGGTCCCAGGCCCGTGCCCCGATTGGGTGATCGAAGCACGGGGCTTGGAAAAAAGCTGCAGGGGTGGGGTAGGTCCAAGCTCCCTGCCCTGATCCACTGGTGAAGCAGCTAGCAGCAAGCTAACTGTCACACTGGTGGATCCGGGCAGGGGGGTTCCGCCCCCCCCTCCCCGGTTTTTTCCAGCCCCCATGCCCCTGATGGGGGAGCCAGGGCCAGGAGCTCACTGCTGTTAGGGCAGGGGGACATTGTTCCCACCCTAGCAGCAGGCAGCTGTATCCTGGCCCCACTACCCACAGTAGCAGAATGCAGCTGTATACTGGCCCCCTGCTCCCTGCCAGCCCTGGGCTAGCACCTGGAGCTCCCCCCAGTGGTGGCAGGGGCCCATTGCAGGGCTGCAGGGAACTGGGTGCAAATCTACTCCCTAATCCTTGCATGCGTAGATGCCTGCCCCAAACCCCTTACTCTGGAGTATTTTACACCAGAGTAAATTTGGCCTTACACCAGAGTAAATGCATGTATAGATATGCCCCCTGAGGCTGAGATACAGTGTGCCTGCCCGCTGCAGTGGCCAAATAAGCATGAAGTAGCTGCCTAGTCTGAGCCTTTGGCACTGTACATGCACCCTGCTGTGGACACCACTCCATTGAATGGCACTGCTGGGCTCCATGTTCACTACTTTTTGGTCACCCCAGAGCCAATATGCTCAGTGTCCAGGCTCTGCCTGATGGCAGGCCCTCAAGCCCCTGTTGGTTGAGAGTTTTGTGGTGGTCTGTCTTCTCCTCAGTGATCAGCACCAAGTATAAGGGGTTTTTTGCACTATGTGTGTGTGTATATATATATATATATATAAATATATATGTGTGTGTGTATATATATATATATATATAAATATATATGTGTGTGTGTATATATGTATATGTATAAATAAATATGTGTGTGTGTATACATGTATATGTATAAATAAATATGTATGTGTGTGTGTGTATGTATATAACTCCACCTCCAACACTCTGCCAACTGGTCCTTGTGGTTCATTTGGCATCTCAAAGCACACTAAAAACCTGTTACACAGTTTGCACCACACAACCGTGCACCTATCCCTATACCTGTACCCCCACCCACCAAGTATAAGGGTTCTGCATGGGCACCAAGTTAAAGATGCTATTGCTGACAATGAGATGAAACTGCCCTTTCCTCCCCTCCCAGAACTGTTTTCCCTTCCTGAGGGTGAGCCATATGCCTGTCTCACCTGACAGGAGAGGCCCACAGGGCTCATTCTCACTCAGTCCCTGTTTGTGGCAGCACCGCAGTTGGGGTCAGGTCCACAAAACTCCAGATAATCTAGTGCCATCTCCCCTTTCTGGCATGAGCTTGTCCCCAGTGCCTGTCCACTCCTCCCTCTTCCACCATCCATCAACCCCAGCAAGCAAAACCAAGTCGTGCAAGGGGACTGAGTCCTCCCTCCCTGCCCCTTCCCAGCAGCAGTGATTATGCTAATGGGCTCTTTGGCTGGGTTTTGGCTCTGGCAGGCAGGATAGAAGTGCGAATTGGAGCTTCTTTGTTATGTTGTGCACTCCAGCTAATTACTCTCTCATCCCCAGCCGGAGGCGCTTTGGCACTGCAGGCAGGAGGAGGGAGTGTTTCTCTTCACAGTGACCTTGGTCACCCT
Organism: Alligator sinensis; assembly: GCF_000455745.1. Lineage (NCBI taxonomy): Eukaryota > Metazoa > Chordata > Crocodylia > Alligatoridae > Alligator > Alligator sinensis. The sequence goes on from NW_005842289.1 coordinate 423,609, forward strand.
CCTGCATTAGAACATTGCTATTACACTGCCTTGCTGTTTAACAGGATGTCTCTATGGAAACAGGAATAAACAGCAGATAATAGCCCTCAGCCTCTGAGTAGCATTTCAGCTTGGAGAGTGAGAGGGAGCACATTTCTCCGTCCAGCCTGCCCAGCTCAGCAGAGGTATTTCAGGAGGTAAGTCAGCAAAGCTGGAGCCCTGGTGGGCTGCTTCTGTTGCGGGAAAGGAAGCAGGGAGGCTGGTGTGGGGGAGGTCTGCACTGGCTGCCTGAATTGGCATCACTAAGGAGCAACTGGGAATGCATAGCAGAGCAGTGTGCAGTGCTGGTGGAACATGTCCTGCATATCCAGGGGGGCCATCCCTGGACAGAGCGTAGCACTTGCACAGGGGATGGGGGGAACAGGAATGGAACTCGCCTACCTCACTCTGAGTGTGCTGCTTCTAGGCGCGCTGAGGAGGAGGCTCTGATTACTTGTTCAGGTAAGAAGGGAGGACCCATCCTGAAGCACAGGCTGGCTGGGTACTCTCCTGGTCCAGTGCGGAGAGCTAACTTTGGGGTGGGGTGCTCCATGCTGGCCACTAAAGCAGAGTCAGAGGTGATTTAAGTGCATACCCTGAAGCTAGTAATGGTACTAGGAAAGAGAAATGCATACATGACAGAAACACTCCCCCCGCATACATGCATATTCTCCATGCCTCTTTCACACATACACCCTGTACATATATTTGCACACATTTGTACACCCCTCATATGCTGATCACTGTACACATACATACATACTATATGCCACTACACATGAGTATGGGCATATATATATATATACACACCTTACACACACACACACATACACACACACTCTAAAACAGCACTGTCCATCCATATGTCTCTAGGTACTTTGCAAAGGAAGGGAAATCCATTACCTCTACTTCACCAGTGAGACAAAAAGAAGGGATGTGAGCTTTCCAGAGCCAGAAACAGAAGCCAGGTCAATCCAGCAGAACCCTCCTGCATGTAACCCTGAATCCACAACTCAGGCATATGTATACAGATGTGCCGTTCTCTCTAAAGTCACCTGTAACCTGCAGTGTTTATAGGCTTCCCAGGCTTTCTGAGGGTGGGTTCTGTTCTTCAGACTAGTCCAGTGATTTTTAGCTCTCCTTTAAGTCATGTGCCAGGAAAGCAACCTGCCCCAGGCACTGTTGTGATCCCTGCTTGGGATGCCGCACTGCGGCATCCCAGGAACTGCAGTCTCTGCTGCTCTGGGCCCCACCCTGGGCACTGCAGCCTGCACAGTCCTGGGCTCTTCTTCCATCTGGCTCTGTGAATTCATTTCAGATGCCCTGGAGTGGAAAGCAGTGACTGTGGAGCAGGGCAATGGAAACCCCAGTCAGGTCTGCTCAGCATTGTCAGATGGTGCTGCCCCATCCTGCAGTGCTTAGGGAGTGTATGCTGAAAGGTTCCTTCCATGCTGGCAACAACCACCTCCTACTAGTTTCCTGGGCTCCCACAACCCCCTAGCAGCCTTCAGACCCCAATGTTCAGTGTCTGGAATTGGGAAGGGTTATATTACCTGTAAAATGGACTGAACCAAGCACTGGTATAAGGTGGCAGAGAGACTGGGTTGGAGCACTAAGTCCTCCCTGTAGATAAGATGACAGTGGCAGGGCCAGCAGCTCTGGCACAAGGGGCCTAGCCCCTGCAATGGGACTCCACTTGACAGGAGAGTGAGTAAGAAAACATTTCTGGGACCCTTCCAGTCGTGACTAGCCCAGGGATAAGTCTGATAGAGCAACAGTGAGACCCTGAGGACAATCTTATTGATAGAAGCATCAGGGGTAAAATATCTAGTTATAGACTCTGGAAAATTAGATCCCAGTCTTGGCCCTGCTATCAGCCTGTCCTCCTTCCACAGGACTTGGGTGGGGCTTCACTTTCCAGACCATCTCTGAGCACTCTGGAGTCAGCTTGCTCAACACAGAAGGTAGAGCCAGGTGCTGTGGAGACTTGGAGGTTGCAGGACCTCCCAGTCCCTGATGTGTTGCCCACCCCCCCGCCACTCCTCCCCCAGGCCTGAAGGAGCTGTATTGCACTGAGCTGTGTGGGGAGGGGTATGCAGTGTTCTGGGGAGGTCTGACATCATCTTGCCGTCAGCTTGCTTGTAAGAGAACAAAGATACCTGCACTGCGGGAGGGGCGCGTGTTTATTCATCTTAATGGGAGGGAGGACTCCAGTAGAATCAGTGTCCCTGTGGGAATGCGGAGCAGAGTGCAGAGCATGGTTGAGAAGCTCCCTTTGTCTGGGCTGGGATGTGCTGCTTGGCTGGCAGGTTAATTGCTTGCTGCAGAGGCTGATTAATCATCTACAGCTGTCTGCTTCCATCACACTCCAATAGGCTCCCCACTTGGGAGGCAAGGTGCTGTGCAGTCAGCCACCCTCTCACTGTGCAGGAGCACTCTGGGCCCCACCCAGGCTCCAGCAATGGACAAGATGGAGAGACCCATCATTCTGGGCTGGGCCATCAGAGGGTTCGCTCCATGACCAGTAGTGCTGGGTGCTGGGGCTGGCAACACACTTGTGTGTGTGTGTGGATTCATGCCTGTGTGCATGTGCCTGTGTGTAGGCATTTTCATGCATCTGTGTGCATGTTTATATGTACTGGTATGAGCCACTACACATTTCATATTGTGCCGCTTGTAAATCAAACTTGATTTCTCCTCCAAAAGAACTATAAAAATTGCACCTGACTCGAACAACCCATGTTTAGGCCCCTGATGCAGTATTTTTGGATGTGCAGCAAAAGTACTGAATTGGATTTTTTTTTTTAACCAGTGCAGTTTTTATTACAATATTTTAATGTGTTTAACCCTGTAGGTTATTTTTTTGGTTATTTGATTCTCCTGTGGGAGTTTGTAAGAAAATGGCGGTTCAAGATCTTTATTTTTAGCTATCATCTCGTATTCGGAGGGTGGGGAGCAGTTTTTCCTAAAATTGACCCTGAAAAATGGGAAATTGATTTATAATTGGAACAATATGGCAAGTGCCTCTGTATCTGACACACTGGCTTCTTTTCTCTGCAATACCCTTATTGCCACCGTTTACGTCTTCCTCAGTGGGAGCCTTGGTGCTGTCCCTCTGTCTGTAGGTTAGAAGATCAAAGGCTGGATAGAAGCTGGTTCCTGTCTCTGGAGAAGCTGCCCTTATGCTGGCAGCATTTTATGGGAGCTGAAGTGTGTCTGTCTTTCTATACTTACACATGCTAATAGACCAGTGACACCATGCTTCCCTCAGCAACAGTGTTCAAGCAGCACAGCCCTCTCCTAGCAACAGTCTCCAAGAAGTGCAACCCTCCCCTAGCAACCAACACCAAGCAGCACAAACTCTGGCCATCCCAGCAGCCAAGCACACAGCTTGTTTTTGTTTAATGTCAGTCTGTAACTAAGGGCTTGGGCCAGCCAACCTCCCAGCCCAACTCAGCCCATGCCCTCTGGGCCCACCCTGCAGGTGGGTGGGACCTGGCACAAAGCAGGAATGTAAGTGGTGTGCGGCAGGAGCCTTGCTGAGCTAGGGGATTTCAGAAGTGACCAGTGGTGCTTGTTGTCCACCTGGAGGAGCCCTGGCATGGACAAGACGGTTAGAAGAAACAGATCCAACTCTTTGGAACATTGGCCCCTTCATGGAGGGCCAGGTTGGGACTATAACCTTAGTTTCTGGAGTATTAGAAACGGCATGAAGTTTAGCAGTGCAAAGTCATGCACTTAGGGACCAACAACAAGAACACTGGCTATCAGACGGAGGCCCATAAGCTGGAGGCAACAGAGGAAGAAGGGGACTTGCATGTCCCCATTAATTGTACAATCGTTATAAGTTGCCAGCGTGATGTCGCCAAGAAAAAGAATAATGCAATTCTAGGTAGTATGAGGCAGGGTATATTCTGTAGAGGTAAGGAAGTACTAGTTTCACTGTACATGGCATTGTGAAGATCCCATTGTGTGTAGCTATGGTCACCAATGTTCAAGAATGATTCATTGAAACTGGAGTAGCTACAAAGAGAGACCCCCTAATATGGCTAAGGGCATGGAGAACCAAAGTTAAGAATAATATCCATTGATATCATACGATCACATGGATAGAAACTAGTTATGAGCAAAGTTAGATTGGAAACTAGAGGAAGTTTTCTAACTATTACAAGAGCAAAGTTTTGGGGTCGTTTTGGGGTGGGGACAATGTAACTGGCGGATAAAGAACTGGAATTTCAAGACAGAGCTCAGCATGTTTATAGATGGGATAGAAGGATAAGAAGGGGGTGTTCTTGGATCAGTAATCAGCATGTGTAACATGTGGGCTCAAGTATTTGCAATGCTCATGTTAAGCTGAGATGTAAGTCTTTGTGCAGGGGTTGCCTGGTAATATCGTGCTTCAGGGCTTCTGCTGGTCACCTGTAGGAGCCAGAAGGGAGTATTTTATCCCTCATGAACACTTTACTGGTTTCCAGCTTTTTTCCCCGACCTTCCATTGCCACATTGGACATTGATCACAGCCAAGATGGGAGGTTTGCCTGGGGTGTCGTGATTCTCCTAATGATGCTTAGACACCTCTCAGGTATCCGGCTGGAGGGTCTTGTTCATGCATTAAGGAAAAATGAAATTGCCAGATTTGGTCCAGGAAAGAATCCCCTCCTCCCCCTGCTCAGATGGAGAGGAGAAGGAGGGGAGGAAATTTGCCTTCCTCTAGCACAGTGATTCTCAGCCAAGGTGCTGTAGCATGCTGGGGTGCCACCAAATCCTTTGAAGGGTACTTTGAATTGTGGGGAGATAAGTGAAGTGTGAGGAGATAAGCAGATATGGGCAAGTTCTGCTTTGTCCCTGCCTGGGCAATCCCCCACTCCCACTCCCCGACCCCATTGTTTTTTAAATTGGGTGCTACTCAATTCAGAAAAACTATGGAGGGTACTTTAGTTCAGTGAAGGGTGCCTTGAGTCCAAAAAGGCATCCCAAAGGTTGAGAACCATTGATACAGCATGAAGCATGAGGCGTAGGATTGAGCATATATTAATCAATTTTTTCTCTGCCATTTCAGTGACTGGGTACTAGTTGTGCCCTTGCTTACCTCCATGTACCTGTAGGAGGCCATAGGGTTTTTTGCAATCAGGACTCATAGAAGAGATTATATCTTTTATTAGACCAACAAGATTTTTTCCAAAAAATGTGTTGGTCTAATAAAAGGTCTAATCTCTACTACAAGTCCTGATTGCCTCTTCCTCTAGACCAGTATGGCTACAACCTGGATACCTGACATAGGGTTTTTGGGGGGTTGGTTTCATAACATGCTTTATGGTAGGTACTATATGATGGGTTGAATGGATGATTTTCAGGGTGCTCGATAACCTTCCATCTATTCCAGCTCTGTTTCTCCACCTCAGTCTGTCACCTCCACTCCAGGCCTTCAGGTCCTCCTTCTGTTCTAGCCATTGGTTGCCTTGTCCCAATGCAGTTCAGTCCTGCAAGGCTTTGCAGGATACAGAGACATAAGAGGCTTAGTAAGGTGCCTTGATGCATGCTAGCCGGTGCAATAGCTGACATGATTGCTGACATTTGCTTGGTAATGGACCCACTTCTGCTCCAACTCTGGCAGGTTGATATGGCTGAAAGCACTGACATGGAATCTCTGGAAGACAGCTTCCGGAAATTTGCCATTTATGGAGATACCAAAGCAACAGGGCAAGAAATGAATGGGAAAAACTGGGCCAAACTGTGCAAGGACTGCAAAGTAACAGACGGCAAAAATGTCACCAGCACAGATGTGGACATTGTCTTCTCCAAGGTGAAGTAAGTGGCTCTTTCACTTTCCTTGCCCTCCAGCTAGTCAGTAAAGGTGACTGGATACTTGGTGGGGAGCCCAACACCACTGTACTCAGTGGCTTTGGCTCAGGGCTATGGTTTCAAGAGAAGCATTTCCATCCCTGCTAGGTTGCCCATTGTCATTCCTGCAGGCCCCTCCATTCCCTGTCAGACTCACCCCTGGGCAAGTGCCTTCAGGTATCCACAAAAGGGCTTCTTGGCACTCAGGTACCAGCCACAGCAAATTATCTATCATGTAAATGAATTAAAATAGGTGAATCCCAACACATCATCCCAGGTTCAGCCATGGCTACACCTCCGCTATTGCTATCAGAGGTTCCTGAGCACACAATACTACTTCTCTGACTCAGGCCCAGACTCTAGTCACTAGCCTGTTCCCCCAGCAGAAGAAAAGTGGTGGTTTTCTTTGTGTCTGTCTTTAGGCAAACCCTGCCAGCACATGCCCTGACCCTGCTCTGGGGAGTCCCTTCAGCTGCCCAGGCAAGGGGCAGGGAGT
>NW_005842289.1:429973-437657 GCF_000455745.1 Alligator sinensis
GCCCAACTGTATTGGAGGAGCTCCTCCTGTTAGCTTCTTGACTCAGGAATGCTGGCTGCTGGGGAAAGCCTTTCAGGGAGCTTCTGCCCTGGAGGGAACATCATTTTGGCTCCAAGAAGGCTCTAGTAGCACCCCCCAGTAGCTCAGCTATGGCCACTGGCTTCTAGCTAACCTGCTGGGACTGCAGCAGTCCCTCCCAGTCAGGTCAGGGCACCCTGCTCCATCCTTTATTTTGCTTCTATCTCATGTGAAATCCTACCAGAAAGTCCAGCTCCTCTCCTTCCCAGCTGCCCTCACCATTCCCTAGTGGTGAGACTTTGACCACTTTTTTTGCCAGGTGGATATTCCTGCTCATACAGCATTTAATCAGGTGTATTTTTGCTGGTGCTGTGGATATAAGGAGCACATGGGGAAGGGAGTGGCTGAAACAGTGACGTTGAGCCTTCTCACGTTTGTGCCTGATTGTGTGACTCAGGTCTCATCAGAGAAGAGGTTAAAGCCTGCTAGGGACAGGCTCCCATGGGCTCATCCTGCATAGTACTGGACGGCAGCAGCCGGACCTCCACATCCATACTAACCCTGTATTCCTGCCTGCCTGAGGAGACACTGTACTGCTGAGGGAGGCGCTTCTTCTGTGACATGAGTTGCCAGCTCTCAGCATTATTATGGGTGAAATACGAGTCTTCACCAGCCTTGGGATCCTTCCCTTCCTGTCCTAGGTGGGTAGGTGATAGTAGAGTGGTCAGGTTCCACCCCAGAGGTAGCTGCATTTCAGGGGTGGATGGGTGATCTCAGTGTAGCTACTTCAGTAATTGATACTAGAGGAATGTATGAGTCAGCAGGCTCTTCTTTCTCCCCAGAGACCATGGCTGTGGAGAGGTATGCTGGAGTCAGGGCAGTCCATGCCCAGCTGGGCTATAAGGTCCATTTGTAAGTGCAGCCCCAGTGTCTGTCTTGCATGGGCTGCAAGTCTACTGAGCTGTGTGCAGTGGCTCACTCTCCAGCCCTTGTGCCTTTCAGAGGGAAGACAGCCAGAGTCATTACTTATGAGGAGTTCAAGAAGGCCCTAGAAGAGCTGGCGCCAAAACGATTTAAAGGCAAGAGCAAGGAGGAAGCACTTGAATCCATCTGCCAGCTGGTGGCAGGGAAGGAACCGGTCAACGTGGGCATCACTGTAAGTGATTGGTCCTCTGGGCATTTGAAGTGGGACTGTAGGCTGCAGGGCTGAGAGCTCAGGACACAGGGGAGGGAGGGAAGCTGAGTCAAGGAATGTGCAAAGGTTCCTCTGGGTCTGTCAGGGTCCAATTCAAGGGAGACTCTGACAACATGGGGTGCTAGGAGAAGAACACAATTTATTGGGATAGTCCAGGTACCAAGGAACCTGGAGGGGTAAAGGGCTGGGGTAATGAGGTGGCCCAGGGGCCCTGAGTGGTGGGAGGCAACATAGGGGAACCCTATAGAGGTCTGAACAATTGATGACAGTGTGCAGTCCAGGAGCATATGGAGGCTCCTAGAAGACTAGACCTGCTTCTCTGTGTTTGAACATTCAAATCTTCCCCGCTCATGTTCTTGCTGGCAGAAAGCCACGACTGGAGGAGCAGTGGAGAGGCTGACAGACACGTCCAAGTACACAGGCTCACACAAGGAGCGCTTTGATGAGAGTGGGAGAGGCAAAGGCAAGAGCGGGCGGGAGAACATTGTGGACACCAGCGGCTATGTGAGTGCCTATAAGAATGCAGGCACCTACGATGCCAAAGTGAAGAAATAGGGACAGTCACAAGTGACATTGTCATGCCCAGGTCTCAGGCACCCAACATCTTTTGGGCCTCCAATCACATCAGCCTCTGAAACTTGCCATATCGACACAGGCGCTCCAGGAGCCTGTGCTGGATCCTGCTCCTAGTCACAAAGCCCCAGGCTGAAGGGAAGACTGTCACCAAGAGCTGATGTGATTAGAAACTGACCTGGCTTTGCACTTTGCCCCAGCATTACATTAACCCCAGATGTATTGTAAGTCATGTCCTGTCAGCTAGCACTAACAAGACCACCTCCCCCTACCTTCTGCAAGGTGTTGCATCCCTCCTGCTAGCACTGATGCCTCTTTATCCCCATAGACCCCCCTCAGGCCACCTTGCTTTTTTTGCTCACCCATAATAAGGCCCTCCCTACCTCATTTATATTCTTCAGGGCATCCTTAACATCTCTCCAGACCTCACAGGGTAGCCATATACCCCTCTCTAGTTACAATGAGGCCTTCTTTTTCCCATGCCAACAGGCTCCTGCACACATATCTCCCCCTTATGTGGAGTGCTTCTCCCCATTGTGGTCTGCTCTTTCTCCTCATGCTTGTGTAGTTGAACCTTCATCAACTCATGTCTCTTCAGTTAAGATTAATGGTGGCTCTTCCCTTTGCAGGTATATCACTCATTAATGGTAGAGGCCCCTTCCTGTGTGGGGGCGCACTTAACTTATGAGCATTATTGGGTCCTGCATGCACTTTCCTTGCAGAACTGTCCTGTCCTCTGTTTCCAAGTCACCCCTCAGTCTCTTTATGAGGCCTCCAGCATCCACAGGCTACAACCGCCTGTGCACCATCCTGATATGCATACCCCCAGTGGAGAAGCCAAAGCCAAAGCCAAAGGACTTCCTGCAGACCTACTCTGTAACCTAGCTCTGCAATAAACCTTCCCATTTTGTACTCATGGCCCCTGTGATTTTTATGAGGGAAACAGTGATGAGAGCAACTCAGGAAACTGAGGGCTGAGGGAGACAAGGGTGGTTTTCTTTCTCAGGATCAGATCAAATAGCTCATTCAGCTGACCTGGCTCTGAGTCAGACTCCAGGCCAGCTGTGGCATGGAGCTTGGACCTGTCACCTCATGACTCTGGCAAGCTGCTGACTGTCCATGTGGCCCAAGGTTGCCTGGGCAACCAAAGAGAGACATAAACATTCAGCCCCCCGGCTCCAGCTGCTGCAGTGTTTGCAACCAAATACACGAGCTCTTGGTAACACTCGCTGGGGACAGCTCTTAAGTGGAACTGCATACTGCCGTGGCCACAGCCCAGCATCTCGCCCAGCTAGCACCCAAAGGCCTCTTAGTTGTAGACCTATGTGCTTACATTCACTGAGGGCAGTGCTGGAATTGCCCTAAGGGTAGGTCTCTTCTGGAATGGGTGGTTAGGAGAGCCCAGGGCACAAGGACTTAGGCGCCCTGATGCAGAGCACTGCTAGTTTTGAGGTAGCTGGCCCTAGGAGCAGAACGCACAGCTCTGAGGTGCAAGGCTCCCTCTGCACGGCATGGGGAGAATCGGGTACCTCAGAAGGGTGAAGCCACATACTAAGCAAGGAACTATTTAATCAGGCCAGCAGGAAGTAGTGAGGATAGGGGCACGACTGAAATCCTGTTCTCCCCTGGGCATAGGTGCCTGACATCATCCAGGATCCATAGCCCCAAACCCTCTATTGAAGATTGGGGTCTACATCCTTTTTTCAAAAATGGAGCAGGGCTTGCTCTTACAATACACCTGAGAAGAAGCAGCAGTTCCCTTCTTTTATATAACCACCTGGTGAGCAGAGAACGCTGTCAATGGCATCCTCTGTTATAGGGTGTTCAAACCCTCATCTCCCACACGGCAAGGAGTGCCCTTGCCACCAGCTGATAGGCTATTCTAGAGTCTAGGTATAAGCTAGGTGCTGAACTGGTTGGCCAAGTCAGCACCAAGGTGATTCTGGGTACATGGAGAAGTAGATCATCAAGTGCTTGAAGAACTTCAAAATTAAAAACTGGGATGGCCAGAGAGTTTAGATACTTCCAGGGCTGGGTGGCAGCTGCACGAGGGTTTTGAGAGTTGCATTTGAGGTGCCTAAATTCTGCCCATGTCCTACCTCAGGGGGCTAAGTCCATCCCTAGCTTTGGGTCCCCAAGCTTATGTTTTCACCTGCCAGTGCTCCAGGAGATCCATGCAGACCACCAGATCCTGATAGGGAAAGCCAACCAGCTAGTTATCATGGTGGCCATTTTGACCCTTGTCACTACTGATTCTTTTCTCATCCCATCTCCCTTCTCTCTCCTAGCTGGGGGTTTACACCTAAATAGGAACCAGGTTTATCCACTCAAAACCATTCTGCCTAGCCACAGCCCAAATGACTCTGTGGATGTGGGGAGACCAGTGGATGTGGTATACCTTGATTTTAACAAGGCTTTTGATGTAGTCTCCCACAACATTCTCACAGGCAAGTTAAAGAAGTATGGGCTGGATATTTTGGCTGTAAGGTAGATAGAAAACTGGCTGAAGCATCAAGCTCAGAGAGTAGTAATCAATGGCTCAATGTCTAGTTGCAGGCGGTATCAAGTGGCGTGCCCCTGGGGTTTTGTTTAATGTCTTCATCAATGGCCTGGAAGATGGCATAGAGTGCACAATCAGCAAGTTTGCAGATGACACCAAGGTGGGGGGGAGTAGTAGATAGGTTGGAGGATAGGGCTAGGGTTCAGAGTGACCTACAGCAGGGGTTCTCAATGCCCAAGCTGCAGCCTGGTGCTGGGCTGCAGTGGGTTGTCTGCCAGTCCGCAGCATGGTCCGCCGCTGGACCAGAAGTGGCCACAGATCGACAAACCATGGCCCCTAGAGCTGGACGGAGAGGTCACAGCTCCTTCTGCAGGGCCTTCAGCAGCGCAGGGTTTACCCCCCCACCCCCCGCCCGCGGTGGTGGGGGTATCCCTACCTTTCGGCTGGAAATTGAGAGAGTCCAGAGGAGAGCCACGTGCACAATCAGAGGGCAAGGAAATAGGCCTTCTGAGGAGAGGCTGAGAGCCACTGGACTCTTCAGCCTGGAGAAGTACAGGCTCAGGGGTGACTTGGTGCCTGCTTATAAGTACATAAGGGGTGTGCATCAGGATCTGGGGGAACGTCTGTTCACCAGAGCACCCCAAGGGATAACAAGGGCTAATGGTCATAAACTCCTACAAGACCGTTTTAGGCTGGACATAAAGAAACATTTCTTTACTGTCGGAGCCCCCAAGGCCTGGAATAGACTCCTTCCAGAAGTGATGCAGGCACCTGTTCTGGACTCATTCAAGAACCATTTGGATGCTTATCTTGCTGGGATCCTTTGACTCTAGATGACTTCCTGCCCTTGGGGCAGGGGGCTGGACTTGATGATCTTCAAGGTCCCTTCCAGCCCTAACTTCTATGAAATCAATGAAATTCCAGCCGCGGTCAACTGTGACTGCTGGGCTGCGGTTTGCCAGGCCACAGCCTAAAAGCTTTGGGAACCCCTGACCTAGACAAATTGGAGGATTGGGCCAAAACGAAATATCATGAGGTTCAATAAGTGTAAAGTCCTGCACTTAGGATGGAACAATCCCATGCACCAGTACAGGCTGGGGACTGAATATGAGCCAGCAGTGTGCCCTCGTTGCCAAGAAGGCTATTGGCATAGTGGGCTGCATTGGTAGGAGTGTGACCAGCAGGTCGAGGGAAGTGATTATTCCCCTCTGTTTAGCACTGGGGAGGCCACAACTGGAGTACTGTGTTCAGTTTTGGGCCCCCACTACAGAAAGGATGTGGACAAATTGGAGAGAGTCCAGCGGAGGGCAATGAAAATGGTGAGGGGGATGAGGGACATGACTTCTGAGGAAAAACTGAGGGAACTGGGCTTATTTAGTCTAGACAAGAAAAGATTGAGGGGGGATTTAATAATAGCCTTCAACTACCTGAAGCGGGGTTCAAAAGAGTATGGAGCTAGACTGTTCTCAGTGGTGGCAGATGACAGAACAAGGAGCAACAGTTTCAAGTTGCAGCAAGGGAAGTTTAGGTTATATATTAGAAAGAGTTTTCTCACTGGAAGGGTAGTAAAGCTCCGGAACAGGTTACCCACTGATGTGGTAGAATCTCCATTCTTGGAGGTTTTCAAAACCCAGCTAGACAAAACCTTGGCTGGGATGATCTAGTTGGGGATGGTCCTGCTTTGAGCAGGAAGTTGGACTAGATGACCTCTGGAGGTCCCTTCCAACCCTAACTTTGTATGATTCTAAATGGGCCTTCTTATCAGTGCTTCTGGTAGGGTGTGACATATCCCAGCTCCTCAATATACAGAAACAGCCTTTAATCCTAAAACCCCAAAAACACTTGCTATACCAGGGCTGGGCAAAATATGGCCCATGGGCCAGATCCAGCCCACCAGCCCATTCTATCTGGCCCATGGAGCCTCTAAAAATTTTAGAAAATTAATTTTTATCTACCCCTCACTGTCTGTCAAAGATGACAGGCAGACAGCAGCAGCAGGACCCAGCAGGAGCCTGTGGCTGAGCAGCAAGGCAAGCCTGGCTCCACCTGACCCCTAGCCCCTACTTCCCCCCCCACCCTTCAGCCCCTAACCAGAAGCCTCTGTGGCTTCTGGCCTCATGACCCTGGCGTGGTTACCCCCCACCCTCTGTCCATGTGGAAAATAAGGTAAGATTGGATGGAGGGGGGAGAGGGGGACTGCTGGCACAGCCCAGGGGCCGGGAGCACCATGGTACTTCTGGGGCCAGTCTGGAAGCGGGGGTGGAGGGTGGAGGGAAGCTGCTGCAGCAATGAGACGGGGCATGGGGAAAAGCGCGGGGACGGGTGGAGGCCACGGGGAGTGGCAGGAGCACACACCACTCAGCTGCTTCTCCTCACTGGTGCCGACCCGGCTGGGCCCATCTCGTCCCAAGCAGCACACAACAAAGCAGTGGCTGGGCTGACTTTGCTGTGTACCGCTCGAGACGGGATGGGGCAGGCCCAGCCGGGTCGGCACCGACAAGGAAAAGAGGGTACTCAATTGGCTGAGCAGAGTGCCACTCAGGACCAGCCTGGCCCGGCCAGAGTGGCACGCAACTCAGCCATGCCTTCCCTTACCTCTGCTGGCCTGTCCCGGCCGGGCCCCAGCAGCACACTGCTCAGCCACCACTTCTGCTCACCGGTGCCAACTTGGCCAGGCCTGTTGCATCCCGAGCGGCATGCAGGGAAGCAGCGGCTGGGTTGGCTCTGCTGCGTGCTGCTTGGGATGGGATGGGATGGGATGGGATGGGCCTGGCTGTGTCAGCACCTGTTAGAAGCAGCAGCTGAGCCGTGTGCCGCTTCCCAGCACCACTCAGGATGGGTTGGCACCTGAGAGGCAAAGCAGCACACAGCTCAGCTGGCTCAGTCGCCATGTCTTCTCACCAGTGCTGACCAGGCCAGGCCCATCCCATCCTAAGCAGCACGCAGTCCAGTCGCTGCTTCCCTGGGTGCCGCTTGGGATGCGGCAGATCTGGCCGAGTCAGCGCGAGGGAGGAGAAGTGGCAGCTGAGCCATGTGCTGCTTGGGACCAGACAGGCCAGGCCGGCAGAGGTAAGTGCGCAGCTTTGTGCAGCTGTTCTCAGAGCCCCGGGGGCTCCTGCCACGGCTCGCGGGACTCTGCCCCACTCATGCTATGCCCAGTGTGCACAGGGGCTGAGCCAGGAGCTGCCCAAGCCCAGCTTCCTGCCCTTGCCAGGCAGCATCCTCTTGCGGGCAGGGCGGTTGCACCCCATCCCACGAAGCTGTATGGGCCAGGCCAGGCTCCACTTTGGGTGCTGCTGGGGGCCCAGCTGTGGCCCAAGTCTGCAGAGCTCTGAGGCAGCCCCCACTCCCCCCTCCAGGCTGCCACCTTCCCAGGGGCCTGGCCAGGGCGGCCCTAC
>NW_005842289.1:437685-451102 GCF_000455745.1 Alligator sinensis
CTTTCCCTCTCCCTCCTTCTTCCCTCCCTCTTCTTTCTCCCTTCTCTCCCTCTTCCCTCTATGAAATTTTATTTATTGTCACCAGGTTTAGAATTTTTAGAAAACCTGGTATTTACCATAAAAAAGCAACGGTTATGATTATTAACTATATTAATATGCAGTGCATCCTGCCATATGCCCCCCACCCCAGTTCTGTTTTTTTGGCATGCCGGCGCTCCCGCACCTTAGAAGGTAGACACTGTGGATTTTTCAACAATCCAGCCAAAAAACGTTGCCTAGCCCTGACACAGACCGTGACAGAGCGTAACTCCCAGTTCCAAGGCCATGCTACCCCCTCCCAAAAGGAATACTTCCGGGGCAAAGGGAGGGACTTCTCGTGGCAAAGAGTAGGGGTTAGGGGGTGGGGCTTCCGGTCACAAGATGGCGACCAGGGGGTGGGGCAACTATCAAGGGGCGGGGCTACCCATGTGGCCCTCGACAGCTCACCAAAACACGTGAAGTAGCCCTCCAGCTGAAATAATTGCCCGCCCCTGTGCTATACTGACAAGGACTGACCTTTGCTCTCCCTGGCCCTGCGCTACTCTTGCTCTGTTTGCCGTTTGGCAGCCCCTAGGCTGTTGAGCATTGGCATGGAGGCACCTGGTCCCCCAATACTCCCCCCCATCAATGAATGACTGGTGATCAATAAACACCAACCCCATCAAAGCCTCCAGAGCCAGCAGTGCCATCAGTAAGACATCTTTACAGTGAATCCTACAGATATCACATACTCAAGAAATGGCCACTCTAAAGGAGACATTTTATGTTCATCCAGTGTGCACAGCATTTTTCCCCTGACAGAAGGGCAGCCTCTCCAGATTGTTTGATAAAGCTGTGTCCTTGTGCAGTTCTCTCCCGGGGACAGCTAGGCCATGCTGATAGTGAAGTTCTGCTGTCCCAGGAACTCATCTTAGGGTCACAGGTTGCCATTCCCCAGTTTGGTTCCTGTCCCCTAGTTCATAGTCCCTCCACCCCCATGTCTGTGGTGATGTGCACAGGTTGTATATAAACATGGCTTTCAGTGTTCAGGTACAAGCTCATCCAGCTGGACAGACTGGCACAAACACTAGCCTGGAGCTGACCTGTTTCACACATTTCTTTGTCTGCATTAATGGAACACCAGGTCATGCAAGGCTCCTAGCCAGGAGCACAGCCTGGTCTGCCCCTCATAACATGGGCATAGAGATAAAATACAACATGTTCAGCTTTGGGAAGTGTGTGTTGGGGAGGGTAGCAGGAAGGCTGCTAGTTTTCTGTAGACATTCTCCTCAAACCTCTGACAGTCCCTGTGGAAATGACTCTGAATCAGGGAAACAGATCCTGCACTGTGCTGGCTGCAACCCAGGGCTGTGTCCCTGAAAGCATGTGTATTTGGAAGAGATGTTCAAACACTTACACAGTAGGGTGCCTGGCAGATAGAAGAGCTAGACAAAGACCTACTCAAAGAGCAGGCTGGAATCCATGTTTTGCCTGCGATTTTATACAAAAGCTCCACTGAGAAGCACAAACACTTTGAATGTCCTAGAAACCCCAGGGGAGGGGCTCACTGGCCAGTGGCCTGCACTGAAATATAAAGTAATGGGCTGTGTCCTTGGTGAGGGAACCTGTTTTCACCTATTGCACATTATGAACACCAGCTGTATAGCTGTCAAGTTTTGTTGGTGGCTCCCACAGCACCTACCTATTGGGAGCTTCCTATTACATGAAAAGGCAGGAGACTGAATCCTTAACAAAACTTCTTTTTCCCCAAACTGTGCATTCATAACTTAAAATTTCATGAGTTTTCACAATCCCCAAGGAAATTAAAATAGCCAAGTGCAAAATGCCATCTCACATCAGGTTGCCTTTTGTAACATTGTCATTGCACAGTCACAGAAGAACATTTTCCTCCCTGGTTTCTCCCGTCGTTTTCCAGAAGGGCAGTTCCAGTGCCACTAGGATCAGTGCAGCTTCATGAGTCTGAAAATGGGAGGGTTGCTTTAGACTGACTGCCAGCCTGTTAGCCAATGTGTTATGTGATTCTACTCAGAGTGGCTCTAGCTGACACTGCTTAGAAATCTGACACATTTATGCCAGCACTTCCATCTATGGAAATAGATGTTGACAAGGATGTAAGCAAATATACAGTGTCTAGAAACTGAAGTTAGACAAACTCAGCCTTAAAATAAAATGTGAGGGTAGCTGTGAGCGTAACGGGGTGTGAGGAGAGGTAGTGGAATCTTTATAAAGTTAGTTAGTTTTCTAAAAGATGTGTGTGTGTGTCCAGGTCCTGAGAGAAAGTGTGTGTGTATTGCATGGTTGTGGTTATTCCATCTGGTCTTTGTTGTGCTTATCCCATCTCACCTGGAATCTCCCTTTCATTCACTTCCTTTGTGGACTATGGGAGAGTCACAAAATTATTAACACAATTTGAATGTCTCAACAAAGCTAGAACTGCTTTTTTTCATTATGTAGTGCATCTGTCCTTGGACCAGAGCATTTTCCTGGCAGAAACGGGCCACAAAGGGCCCTCACAGAGGCTACTGTCTTTGCCATCCTGAAGGGAGGCAGTGGAGCAAAGCATGCTCACTGCTAATAAAATCTTGGGGGTGGGGGTGTTAATCAATAAGACAGGAACATGTTGTTCTGAGCAAAGCAGATGATGGTCATTTATGACAGTTTATCATTTGGGCAAATATGACTGGATTTATAGGGGACAGCAGAAGTCCCCTTGTTGTCCCCCAACCATAGCCTTGCTGAATTTAAGTCATGTTGCAAACCACGGAGATAGCAGAATTCTAAAATAAGACACAAAATATTTATGAGGAAAATGAAGCAGCCTAAATAAAGCAGTGACAGCCGCTTCATTTTGGCCAAACATATACTCTTTGGATGACTCACATCACTTTAGGAAGGTCATTGTACAGGCAGCATACAGTGCCCTGATGGTGGAAGAGTTGTTGAGCTCAGGGCCTCTCAGCCAGTATTCCTGCAGCTGCATTGATGGTTGCCTCCAGCTAGAGTTTTGGGGTCTCCAAGTTATTTTATCTTCTCTACTTGTCTTTCCTATCAGATTATTCTCATAATATCCCCTTTTCCTTGTTCATGCTCCTTGGAGGATTTCCAAGTGGTAGAACCCTGCTGTGCTGCCATATCCATCCACCTGTTGCACTATTTCAAGCAGCCTAAACCTTCTTTGTCTAGATTTTCCCTCCTTGCCAGCAATGGAGACATACAGTCTGGAGGCCTCAGCTGAGTGGTTATTATTTATTTAGCACATAAAGTGCATGCTAGGAACTTACTGGGGCAGAAAAGACACCATCTTGGCCCTGGAGAGCTTGAAGTCTGCCAACAGATGTTACATCAGCCCAAGGGAGCTGGGAGGAGCAGGACTCACAGGAGGAACACTGTGGGGTGGGGAAAGGAGCAACGGAGAGATCAAGGACCAGCAGGCTGATAAAAAGAACATGGTGAAGGTAACATCTCCTAGGTCTCTGACACAGCACTGAAGCTCCTGATCCCATAGCATGGCAAGTGTAACAAGTAGGCCTTCCTGGGGCTGGTCAGATGTTAGCCTGCCCACCTGTTTCTGGGCTAACCGCCCACCTCTCTCTCTTGCCATGCCTTGTTGGAAAATTATTAGATATTACACTGGCAGGAAGCTGCCCATTTTTCCACCCCAATGCCGGAGGGCTCCATCTGCGGTTCTGTTCCTCCCCTATACTGCAGCCCAAGCCTCGCAGGTGTTCCCTCCAACTACCTAGCACTGGGACCCGAGCGCCGGAGTCTCACCGGAACTCTGACTCCCCACGATCGCTCCTGGTCCCAGCATCCTCACACTGGGTTTACTCTATCCACACACACACACAAAACAACATACACTGGGCTCCAACCCCTTCCACACCCTTGGGGCTCCAAGCCCTCCTCTGGGATCAGGGCTCCAAGTCCTTCCCCAAGCCCTCTCTGGGCAATCCCCTTATCCCTGGCCCTGGGAGCTTCCTTAATAGCTCCCCAATGCTCAGGGTCCCACCCCCCTGGACCTTCACACTGGCTCCTATATGCAGCCTGAGACCTCCACCGCAGAGTCTGGGCACCTCCACAGGTCCCTCCACCAACCTGGGCCCTGCCTCAGTGCTCTACTGTGAGCCTGGGCCCCCCTTGCTTGATCTCGCCACCAGGGATGTGGGGGCTGGGGTTATTAAGGCGCTCTGACCTGCCTTTCACCCAGGTGGTAACTGGCCTGGTATTTCCTGGGGGCTCCCACACCTCTGGGAGCCCCACCAGGCCACCCACTCCTGGCAGGGTACAGTTTTAAGTCATGCCCAGGACTGAGAGCCTCCTAGCCATCCCCATCAGCTCTTGCCCTTACCTCCTGGGTTGTTTCTGCTGCAGCTCAGCTAAGCAATGGTCTCACCTACTCTGGCAGCAGGCTCCCAAAATGGCTGCTGCCATCAGGCACCTGGCAGCTGCCCGACTGCCCTTAAAGTGGCAGGCAACAACAGTGCCCTACCACAGCAAGTAGCTCTATTAACTACCCTTCTCTCCATTAGTTTCTTCTCCCCCTCCTCTTTCCCCTCAACTCACAAACCAGAGACTCTTGCCAGCTGGGTGGAGCTCCTCTGGCCAGCAAGTATCCTATGCACCAAGCAGACTTCTCAGGAGGCAGTCAGATTATTCTTTGTATCCCACATATCTCTGCAGTTGCCAGGTAGCCTCCTGTTACAGCAAGAAGATTCACCAAGCAGTATCCATTTGGTTGGTGGATGGTATGTCAACACGCCCTATTCCATTAAGGGAGTTTCTACAGTAAGGTAAGAGGCTAAGCGTATTGGCAGACATTAGCTGCACTGCGTATGGTTCAACATGGGAGGTCTCATAATGGCACTGTTTGGCACCAGAACTTAGTAGAACAGATGTATTGATAGAGATCTATTTAATCCTACAGGGATAAACTGAATGCTAAGATGCTTAACAATTATCATCCAGAAACACACATGCTGTTTTTGGAAAAGGTGAAAGAAATGGTCATTTAATCCAGCCTGGCACTGATGATATCCCGAGTGGGTTTCACTTGGTTCTGGACTTTCTTTCTGGATGACACTGAATAATCTCCAGGTGGCTTAAGACAAGGGCCAGTTGATGATTTTACTCACACTGGGTCACTCAATTACTTTAGCAAAGAGAATTACTTTGGCCAGTTGTTCCAGCAGGATTATTTTTATCATGATAGTTTCGTAACATGTATTCTCACACACAGGCAAAACCACCATTTTCCCAGTTCTACCACGATTTGTCCACCAGGTGCCACTTAGGTTCGCTGACAAATCCATGCAACTTCTGTTGCAATGCGGCCATTACACACCAGGTGGAAAGGATCAAAATTGTTATGGATCAGGCAGTTCAAGAATCAGGTTAATTTCAGTCCAACTGTTGGACTGAAACCTTTTCCAGTTAGTACATTTCCTGTTGGCACACAACGTTGGGGCACTGACGGGACTTTGAGGGGCATTCATGGGAGCATCAAGGTCCCAGAAGGAGACAAGACCCTCCCCCGCACTGGTTCAGGGCACTGTTGGGGGAAGCTCACAGCACTGGGGCACTCAGGGGACTTTGTGGGGTGCCTACTCAGGGGACTACCAAGGTCCCAGCAGGAGACAAGACCCTCATTCCCCCCCCAACCAGTTCAGGGCACTGTTGGGGGAAGCTCACAGCACTAGGGCACCCAGGGGACTTTGGAAGGTGCCCACCCAGGGGACCAACAAGGTCTCAGCAGGAGACAAGACCCTCCTCTCCCCACTCCCCATGCTTCTCATCCCCAGCCCTAGCCCCAGCCCAAAGCATTTGTCTGCACTTCTTGTCTGGCCTCCGCACTTTCAATCAGTCCTTTGTAAACCCACAAACTGCTGATCCACCCATGTTGCCCTCCCCTACCCACAACTCTTGAAATCCTCTCTTGAAATGCACCATTGCACCAGCACCAAAGGGTGTTCAGATTTGCAGCACACACAACTGTACAGTACCAAACCTTTTATTTACAGAATTTTAAGTTACAACAAACAAACATACAAACAAACAAACAAACAACAATGGTCACTAAATAATCAACCACAAAACAATAGTCACACATTCAATAACGAGATCATTGTTTTCACTTCTGTCAAAAGTAGAATGTGGAAATTGTGACAATGCCTCCTGAGTAGTACTGTGCTGCTGCTTTCTGTGAAAGAAAGGAAGAACGAAAGGAATTTTGCTTTCTTCTTATGCAAAATTATTGCATAATTGAGATTTCCACAATTCTTTAATATTAAATTCCTACCTAATCAATCACTGTCCTAATTGATAGTATTGTACTTTTAAGACTTGAAAAGTACCCCACAATCAGGAAACTTACCTATGTCCTCTGCCTCTTGGTATTGGTCCCAAAACAGAGGCTCTTAGTCAGGAGATTTGAACTCGTGCAGTGCTGTCAAGGGGTGGACAGTGTGGGACCACGTACACAGTGGGAGTATTGACTATAACCATTGTGGGTGATGTCAGCTTTATCACTCTTTGAATGATTACCAGTGGAGGAGTGGGTGACCATGTCTGTGGCAGTGGCAAATGCATTCTGTTCATGAGATGGCTTGGGTGAATGTGGTGTTGGAGGAAGTTTGACCAAATTGTCCACCCTGCGCTCCTACCTGTGTTGGAAGCCATGGCATGGCTGGGTGGTTCTGTGGGTGGGCTGCTGCTTGTTCGGTTCTTGTTTTCCATGGTGTTATTATGCAGGCTTTATGATAATTTATGCATGGTGTCCTGCTCTGCCTTTCTCAAGGGATAACAGCTAGTGATCAGTGACTTTTCCTTAAAGACCTGTGAGGTGAGAAATGCTCTGATTCAAAGGCACAAAAGGTCCATGGAATACTTTGTCAAAAGGCCCCAAGGTGGCTGTCACCCTCAGTAACACCCATGCTTGTGATGCCAGTTAAGGGGGCCCTCCCTGGTTCCCCTATCCAGCCTGAGATTACGTGCCCCTACAGTGCTCCCACAGTTATTGTCTGGGTCCGTGAACATGTATCCTCTCTAACAAGGACAGTGCAACCCAGGGTCTACTCTCCTCTTAGTGATTCACTAGTGATTTATTGATTCACTAATTTTTTGCCAAGTGCCTCTTTGAAAGCAAAAAAAAAAAACGGTTCTTTCAGCACTAGATGACCTTTTTCCCTCACTGAGTTAGGGTGTCCCATGTGGTCCCTACAATGTTGGCTGCTTGACCAGCTGCCCTCATGGCAGCGCAGGCCGCGCATGGCCCTGCACGCTTTGCCACCCTTCAACAATGCTTTTCTGGGCCCCAGATGCCTGACAGTGGACTATGCCCAGCACTGCACACTCTTTAATAGTCTGCAAATTCAGGGATCCCTGGGTTTCCCTCCAAGCTATAGGTGAGGGCTGGGCAAGCCAGCCTTTCATGTTTCCTCAAAGAAACACTCTACCTTTGTTCACCTGGTCCCCAAGGTCCTCCTAGCATCCATCCCAGCTTTCTCTGCAAGCATCCAAAGTTGCTTTGCCCAGGAGCCAACAATTTCTTTCTGTCTTCGAATTAGGGGCTCCCCTGGCCACCCCAACAGTTCCCCAAGTGATAGAAGGCAAAGGTAGGCCCCCCCCAAAGGGTGCACCCTGCCATGGCTGGCTAGCAAATCATTGCCAAGCCTAGTCCCTGGGTCTTTCTTGCCTTCTCCCCTTCCCCCCCGCCTCTTTGACAGCACTGACCCTGCACGGCCATGCATGCTTTGCCACCCCACGGCACTGCCAAGGGCTAGCCAAGGGGGGTTGCACCCCACGGGCTTCACGCCTTGTCTGTCATCCCTGCTTGGGTGCTAGTTTCAGGGTGTCCCTGGTGTTTCCCTAGGCAGTTCCCGCATTGGCATAAGAGCTCCCCTTGACACTAAGCCCCAAGGAGTCTTACTCTACTCCCGCCCCCCACCCCCCTGCCCCATGTTATACCTGTTTGGGGATTCCTTGGGTTTCCCAGTACTGGTTAAAGGATCTTTCTTTCTATTTCAAAAATAATTGCAATTGCTGATATCATAGACGAAAGAAAAGGAGAGAGATTAATTCTTTATGAATCTTTAAATTTTGATGATTTATTCACCATAAGTTACATAAAAAGCAGTCGTTACAAGATTTTCAAAGTAAACAAGTTCAGCTAATTGAAGACAGGGCAGGGGCAGGCGGGGAAAACACTGGGAAAACCCTCAGCAGGTTTGGCCCTGAGCCCCAAACATGTGAGAACGCCCTATTAATCATAGGGGAGGAAGCAAACAAGTGCATCCAGAATGGGGCGCGTTCCATTCACTCCACTGTAGCGTGCACTGCAGAGGGGTCCTTGCAGGGCCAGGGGTGACTCTGCAGAGGGTCTACAGACAAGAGAGGAGGGAGCAGCTTGTAAGGGTAATGAAAAGGTGAATACAGTCGCACATACTTCTCTGTTAAAAACATCTGTAGAATACTCTTTAGATCTTGACAAATATGATCTTTCCACGTTGTCTGCCACTCACAAGAATATCGACCTTATTATTTCTTCTGAAGTTTTCTCCTAAGTACCTCAGAAGACATACCAGGACTGAAAACTTAGAAAGTCCCCAACTTTGTCACCCAGACAAACAAGTCTAAAATCACAAATGTGTTCATTGGCGTTATGATTAGAGTTCAACTGGATTTTAATTAGAGCTGTTAATTCAGTTTAATTACAGTGTAATTAGTTATTAATTTTGTTTAATTAGAGTATAATCAGAATTATTAATTGAATGTACAATTATTCCCCTAAGTACCTCAGAAGACACACCAACCCTGAAAACGTAGAAAGTCCCCACTTATACTACACCCCCGCCCCTGCCTCACATCCCCACCCCACAAGGACCACATATCCAAAGCTTTCCCAGGAGGAACAGCTGGAGGGCCGCTTCATGAATTTTGGTGAGCTGTCAAGGGCGGCATGGGCAGCCCCGCCCCTTGACAGTTGCCCCACCCCCTGGTCACCATCCTGTGGCTGGAAGCCTCGCCCCCTAAGCCCTACCCTTTGCCACTGGAAGTCCCCACCTTTGCCCCTGGAAGTACATCCTGTCGGTTTGGTGTATGACTTCTTTGTGCTTCTTGCTTGATCTCATGACGCGCCCCAGTGACACTGCCCACAGACTGGCAAACTTCGAGTTCCTTGATCCATTCTGTGCATTTGCTCAGGCTCTTCATGATGTGATTGGTTCTGACATCGGCAGCCCCGTTGGTCTTCCTAATTTTCCTCGGGAGTGGGGTAGCAAGGAGAACTGGAAAATCAAACAGATGTGAGTGAACAATAACCATTCTTTGAAAGGTACAACTTTTGCTGTGTTGTGCAACATAACTTTTGCACCATTGCTGAACGTCTGCATTGCGAGTATCTGCATCCCTCGAGGGGATCCGAGAGTGCCACCTCAAATTAAGGAGAGAGTGCAACCTCAAACTGAGGAGGCTGACAGCTCCTGTTAGCATGCTCTGAATTTTGACAAATGACCTTACCTGTGGCACTTTACCCCACTGCCCAAATCACCCTGGCACTTTACACCCATCACCCAACACATCCTACACAACACCCTCCAAAGTCATGAATGTAAAGATGACAGCTAGGGAACATACCTTGTGTGGAAGTGCAGGTCCCAGGTCTCTCCTGGTGCTTGGAGCCCACACAAGATGTGTCACCGCATGCACCACTGATCCAAACTCGAGTTGCTGACAGCAGCGCCTGTGGCACTAGTGGAACTGCCCAGTGGAGAGGATGCCCTGGTGCTAGTGGTTGTGGATGTCTGTCATTCCAACACATCTGTAAGAGATCATGTGTAATCAAGGTTGACTGCTTACACTTTGAGGAGCAGTCTTCCCCTTACTGACTTCTAGGACCTGACAGCTTGACTCAGTGACCACTTAATAACGGTGTGCACCCCTCATTTCCCATGCGACACCTTGATGTAAATATAGAGAAAGAGGGAGGCTCCTTGGTCTAAGGCACCATTAGCTCTTATCCAAGCGATGTTCCTCAAGGCTCTGCCTCCCCTTGCCCCACGTTGTTGGACCAACCCGATATTATCGGTTCTTTTCAGGTCATTTGTCCTAGGAACACTCAGTGTTCCTGCCCCCACAAATTGGTGTGCCTTTGGCATGGCCTAATAGCCTGGTTACAACTCAACCCACTGGGCCCTTAGGTGAAACAGCGAAAATAAGAAAGCCCAAAGGGACACCCTTATCCAAGGGTTCCTTGGGAATCTTCCCCTCCCATTGTGACTGACCCACGATTTTGCTGTCTTCTTCTCTTCAGCAGGGTGGTGAAGACCTCCCGATGTCCTGCCTGTCAGCCAGCAAACCTTCGTCTCTTGTTCACTGGACTCTGGGAAGTAAAGAGACTCCTCTGAGTCTCATGGTGGAGGAAAAGCCACTGCTTTCCTCAGCAGTCCCCTCCTGGGGCAAGTTTAGGTGGGAGCTGGCTTCTCAGAAGCCATGCTCCCGTCTCCACGTTTTCCCATTCCCAGCTGGGATGGGGCACATCTTTATGACATGTTCAGCTTCATGCCAGCCCAGCTGGAGGTGGCATGAGCTAATAAAGCATGCCAGCCGTGGTGCTGGGGCTTCCCCAGACCATGCTGCTGGCGTTTCACCCGGTGAGTACTTGTGTTGAGGGAAGCCCTGTTCCTTCTGTCCCCATGCTCCGGGGTGAGCAGGGGTCTTCGGGGTCTTCGTTCGCATCTTGGGTTTCAGAGGGGTGGGTCGCGCTGCCACAATTTCCGTAAGTTGATGCATGTATTTATAGTCATGAATGATGCGTTCCCCCAGAGGCTAGGGGGGCATGGTGACCGCTCACAGGCGGCAGCAGCAGTGTTGGCAGCAGGGGTGTGGAAGCAGCAAGCAGAGACCACCCACAGGCAGCTGCAGTGATGGTGGTGGCAAGGGCAGGCCGAGTGGCAACTGCTCTCAAGCAGCCGCGGCAGTGTTGGCAGCGACGGGGGGTGGGGAGCGGGGACCACCCACAGCCACTGTCCGTGCTGTTGGTAGAGGCGAGCGGCAAGTGAGGTCTGCCTGCAGCCACCGGCAGGCCCCTCCGGAGCGAGTGGGCCCCTCAGAGAAGCGAGGGGCGTCTTTGGCAGCAGCCAATCTTAGGGGAGGTTGTGCCCCCCTGGCCCTCCCCCTCCCCCCATGTATTGCCTATGTTTATAGTTGACTTTATGCTTGATGGGTGTGCCCAAGAGCTGTGCCCTGGTGACATCCCTACGGAACTTGGCATGCAGGGACCTTGCCTTCACACAGCACTGATTGGGTGTTTTCTTCTGGCCACGGTATGCCATTCTGCTGGAGACATCACAGTATATGTGCCAGTTCACTTTTGGGTTGATCACAAATTGGCGAAGCACCTCTGATTGCATCAGTACACGCATGAGGCTCTTAACTTCTTGGATGATCCATGCAATTCTAGTCTTCTTTGCTACTATCTGCTTGGTCTTCTCATGTTCTTTAGCCATGTCTACTCCATGAGTGTATCCCCAAGTGTTCTAGGGCATCAATTTATAGAGTTCTGAATGACCTATCCTTGGAAAGGTCACCCCCAGCAAAGCAGTACATTTTGCCCAGAGAAGTAGTAAAATTTGAAGCCAAACCCAGATGTTGATCAAGGTTAATTTTGGGGCACTCTGCTTGCTCTGTGCAAACACTGAGAGTATAGGCTTGATTTCTCAGTGCAAGGTGGAAAGAAAAATTAGCACTCCAATATGCTAAAGGGGTGAAGCCCCTGGGGTGGACCATCCTTGTTAAGCACATTGTGCTGGGTATGTAGTGACGATGGCTGGCAAAGGGTGCAGGGCCAGCGCTGCCATGGGCAGCTTCCCTTCCCTTTCAAGACTTGGCTTGGCAATGGTTTGGTGGCAATGTTTTGGTGGCCAGCCAGAGCGGGGTGCACCCGTTGGGGTACCTACCTGTGGCATCCATGACTTGGGGAACTGTTGGGGTGTCCAGGGGAGCCCCATCTCCGAAGACTTAAAGAAATTGTTGACTGCTGGGAAAGTGACTTTGGATGCTTGCAGCAATGACCCTCGTCCAGAGAAAGGCAGGGTGCATGCTAGGGGGAAAAGGTGAGGTGTTGCTTTGGGGAAATGTGAAAGGCTGGTTAGCCAGCCCTCACCTGCAGCTTGGAGGGGAACCCAGGGACCCCTGAATTCTCAAACCATTACAGAGTGTGCGGTGCTGGGCACTGCCCACTGTCAAGTGTCCAGGGTGCAGAAAAGCAGAGTGCTGCCAAGGGAAAAGCTCAGGGAAGGCGGTTTCCTGCCAAAACCATGTGCAGACTTGTAGGAGCACCACGAGGGAGGGGGGCAAATGTAGCTTGGTCTGTGGCATCAAATAGGCATGGGAAGTGGCGTCATTCCTGGGGCAGGCTGGGTTGAGATAGTTCTGCCCAGAGAGATGAGAAGACAGTACCATGGTTCTCTACTGTGCTTGGTGTCAGGAAGGGCTGTCCTGGCAATGTGGGAACTGCCTGGGTGACCAGTGGGGTCACCCTAAAACCAGCATCCCAGTAAGGCTGATGGACAATGTGCCATGCTCCTGGTGTGCACCTCTGTTGGAAAGCCCGATGGGCAAGGTGCCAAGGGGTGGCAAAGGGTGCAGGGGCAACACTGGCATGGGTAGCTTCCCTATCACCCAGCAATGCTGGCAACCCCACTAACACCCAAAGTCTGTGAGGGAGCAAGAGTGCCTTGCTCGGATAGAACCTCATTTTGTGGCTTTAGAATAGATGCTGTCAAAAAGGGGGGTGGGGGGGTAGTGGGGAAGGCAAGAAGGACCCAAGGATCAGGCTTGACAGTGGTTTGCTGGCCAGCCATGGCAGGATGCACTCCTTGGGCTGCCTACCTGTGGCATCCATGACTTGGGGAACCGTTGGGGTGGCCAGGGGAGCCCCTAATTCAAAGACCAAAATAAATTTTTGGCTGCTGGGTGAAGGGAATTTGGATGCTTGCAGGAAAACATGAAAGGCTGGCTTGGCCAGCCATCACCTGCAGCTAGGAGGGGACCACAGGGACCTTTAAATTTGCAGATCATGAATGAATGTGTAACGCTGGGGAGGAGGGGAAGAAAAGCAGAGTGCTGAGAATGGAAAACCCTGGGCTTCCCAGCAAAAACCTGTGCAGACTTGCAGGATCACCCCGCAGGGGGCCCAAATAGTCACGGGGAGTGGGGTCATTTCTGGGTCGACACAGTTGTGCCTGGGAGAGATCAGGAGACAGCACCAGTTCGCTGGGTTGATCTGTGTCAAGAGGGAGATTCATAGATGATTCATAGATTCATAGATGCTAGGGTCGGAAGGGACCTCAATAGATCATTGAGTCCGACCCCCTGCATAGGC
>NW_005842289.1:452225-487619 GCF_000455745.1 Alligator sinensis
GCAAATGTGAGCCTTGATAATTTTTTCGAAGACTTTGCCTAGGATGGAGGTGAGACTGACTGGCCTATAGTTGCCTGGGTCCTCCTTCCTCCCCTTCTTGAAAATGGGGACCACATTGGCCCTTTTCCAGTCCTCTGGGACCTGGCCCGTGTGCCACGAGTGTTCAAATATTACTGCCAGGGAGCTGTAATGCCAATGCAGGAACTGCCTGGGTGAGCCCTGGGCTCACCCTAAGTCTAGCACACCAGAAAGGATGATGAACGAGGCATGAACACCCCGGGGTGCCCCCCAGGCAAGCAATTTGTGTTGGTTGGTGGTGAGGGCTGTCAAAGCTTGCAGGGCCAGTCAACCAGCAGTGTAGGCTCAGAGGAAGAGGATGAGATAGCTTCAGGCACTGACACCTTCCTCAGGCTGTGGGGGAGGCTGCAGCCACAAATTTGCTGTAGCCCCTTCCCAGTGCAGTCCCACCCCACTGGCAAGAACTTGGTGCAGCCCTGGCCCCAGCCCACCCCGCACAGATCCTGGGGCACAAGCCCCGCCCCCCGCCCCATGCCCTCTGAGATGAGTGGCAGGAGCAGCAGAGGGAGCCTCCGGACAAGCAGGTGAGAGCTGGATGAGCCACCAAACCAGCGGCTCCCGGCTGAATGGTGCACATCAGCAGGAGCCGCTCAACCCCACCATCATGGCCCCCGGACAAGCTGCCACTCCATCCTGTGCCCACCCTGCCCTGCCCCATCCCTACACCATGCTTCCCATGGGGGCCTTGATCTGCCCTCTCACGCCCCTTCCCTTCCCCCTCCCCCCATACCAGACTTACCAACGACACAGCTCTCCATGCTGCCTTGTTGGTATCGGAAATCGGATTGGTATTGGCTGATATGCTTCCTTAAAAATCAGCTATTGGTATTGGCCACAAAAATCTCTACCGGTGCACCCCTATTAATAAGACATAGGCAGTTTATCCCTTTGTGAGTCTAGGCACTGGCATTGATAAACATACCCAAAACCCAATTGTGCTGCTGATTGGTGAAAATGGTGGTAAATCACCTCAGGTGATAGAAATCAGACCCTTTTAGAAGTGAGCTTGATCAAAAGCCATTTCCATTCAATCAGCAAGCAATGCATAGCCATAACCTTCCTGCATGAGCAGTTTTCATAGGGTGATCATGGTTTTTGCAATGGCAGGGTAAAGAGGTGTGGTGCACAGCATAGACCAAGCTGAATAGTCCATGTCCTTGAGTGGGAATTGTGGAAGCAGACCCCCTCTTGTGCCCTGGTGGAGGGGTATGTGGAGCTGGGTGCCAATCTACAGGCAGGTAGGCAGTTTTAAGGTCTGGGAGCAAACCCTAGCTTTTGAACAGGGGTTGGGAGTGGGTGGAGGTGGCATGGTGGATACTGTGTGTTGCAGAGGCCAAGTGAAATATTCCATGTCCTTCATTGTCCAGGCAGGCAGTTGTTAATTGTGGGACCAAACCCCATCATGTGGCTGTGGGAGGTGGGGAGGGCATGTTGGGTGCAAGTGTATAGGCAGGCAGGCTGGCAGTTTTCAGTTCTAGCAGCCAACTCTAGCCTGTTGTTTGTGGCAGGCGCGGGGCGGGGAGGAGAGGAGGGATTGTATGTTGCAGAGACCAAGTGAAATACCAGAAGGTAGTGAAGGAATGAGTATTTGGTAGTAGGAAAAGGGTGTGCTGGGAAGGATAGATAAAGTAACATGGACTTGAACACGTATAAGTCAAGCTGTATTAAATGAAAGCAGGATGCAGTAGGGCATTGTAACAGGACCTGGGTTGGATAGCTATTGACATGTAAATGGTGCTAGTGTTTTCATGCAAATTGATCAGCGTTGCAGGCTCTGGGGACCAGGGTCTGGGGACAGCCACTGTGGACTGCTTGCTAAATCTACGAGTATGGTTTCCTCGATTCCTAACGGACTAAGCAACAAGAAACAGTAATCTTGATGGCCACAGAAGAGTCACATTGCAGAAGTTTGCTTATAGAAGAGTAAACTTTAAGGTTTATGGAACTGGGCTGGAGTCTGTTCAAACTCCTGCAAAGACACATTTGGATGTCTGGCCCAATGCGCAGGCTGATGATTGAACTGTATGAGGTGCTGACGTATTTGGAAGAAGATGAATTGAGGGTTCATAAGACTATAGCGGTTTGCTGGCCATACCTTAATGGCCACAATTGCCAGATCTGGGCACCCGAAAGCAGCTCAGACTGGTGGGAATGCATTGTTATGTCGACTTGGAACGATGATTGAGGACAGCAACAGCAGTTGTAAGTCCTCCAATGGGAGCTGGAGCAATGGTGACATGGACAACAGGTGAACTGAGTCTCTGACCCTGAAAGCAGGGTGGGCATGAAGGGAATGTGTTTCCTGGTCTGAGAGACCAGTATTTCTGTGTGTGGTGCATGGATGCGGATATTGTAACAGTTTTGGGTGGCCAGCAGGCCTTTGTATGGGTTCACAGGAGTGGATATTGTAATGGGTCAAGGTTTTTCTTTGTGGTGTGATACTAGGAGTGTAGATATATATCTTGCTATATCTATATCTATCTAGATATTTATTTTTTTTGGAAAAATTTACATCAGTGGCTAGAGACATTAAGAATGAGCAGGGATACCTTCTTCCACATTGTTAGTATACTGTCACCACACATTGAGCTCCAGCCATCTGTCATGTGGAAGCCCATCACCCCAGAAAAGTGTGTTGCTGTGATGAAGCTGGCTACTCCAACAGGCCTGCACCACTTGGCAAATCAGTTTGGCATGGCTACCTGCACAGCCGGGGTGGCGATAAGCGAAGTCTGCCAGCTGCTGCAGGACCTGGCAGGAAATAAATTCATCTGTCTCAGTAACCCCAGGGAGGTGGTGGAAGGGTTCAGTGAGGGGCTTCCCAAACTGCATGGGAGCACTACACAGCACACACATTGTCATCCTGTCACTGTGCCAGAACAACCAGTCATTCATCAACATGAAGGGATTTCCTTCAGTCATTATCCATGCTGTAGTGGATCGCTAAGGAAGATTTACTAACATTCACACAGGATGGGCTGGAAGTGCCCACGATGCAGGTGTCTTTCAAAACTTACTACTGCCTAGGATGATGGAGAAGGGCCAATATGCCCCGGGAATGGAGGAGGTTGTCATCCAGGGGGTTTCAGTGCCACCCCTCATAATTGCCGACATGGCTTACCCATTCCTGCCCTGGCTCATGAAGCTGTATGGGGACAAGTGACAGACCCACAAAAAAGGACTTTCAGCTACCACCTAAGCAAATGCTGCATGACTGTAGAATGCACCATTGGGTGCCTGAAAGCCCGTTGGAGGTCACTGAACTACAGACTGGAGGCAGAGCCAGAGAACATCACCACTTTCATAGTGGCAGCCTGCATGCTGCATAATATTTTCAGTGAGTCTTGGGCCTAAGACTTGAGGTAAGTGAGAGCAGCTGCAAGAAGTACACCAAGACAAGCAGGACAAGGGGCAGGGTTAGACATTCAAGCAAACAGCAGAAGGGGAGCCGTGATCAGAAATTGCCTGGCGGCACACACAGTGGCTACTCAGGCAAGCAAATGTGCTCTGTAACTGTATAACTGGATGTTTTTTTAATTTCATATAAATTTGTAATTCAATAAAGTCTTTCTGAGAAACAATTTTGGATACCTTTTTGATAATGGGATCTGGGGGTTGCAAGTTAATAGTTTTGCTTTTGGGGGAGGTATGGGAAGGGAAGAGCTCATCCTCCATGCAGGAGGGAGGGGTGCTGTGGATGTGGGACATGGGGGATGGGATGGGATAGGGTGGGTGGGGGTGCTCAGTCAGGCAAGCACCTGAAGGAAAAAGGAGTTTTAGCAGAACACCACTGGGGTGGGGGGGGGTCTCTCTCTATAGGCAACCCAAGTGCAAAGCCAAAAGTTTTTTAAGTAAAAAAAGTCTAAAATGCAAAGAAAAAAAGAAAAAAAAGTGTGGTGTTAATGCTGTATCAGGTGCACCTAGAAACCTCTTATGGAATGTAATATCAATCATGGTACATTGCTAGAGCGAAATAAATCTAGAGCATATCTTTAGCTACAGAAACCTGATAATGTGTCCAAGTGCCCTAGAGGCCTACTATCTCCTACACCCTCCAGTCTCTCCCTTGTTCAATAGTCCTGTCCACCATGTCATGATGTAGGGGAGGCTGCACAGGGGACAAGGCACACTTTTGAAGAGGCAGGCCCCGTCTGGTTCAAGGTTCCCCTCAGCCTCGTCCCAGTTTTACCCTCTAGCTCAGGGCTCACAGTTCAGGGCCACAAGCTCTTGGTTCAGCTCCAGTCATGCCTCATTACCTCAGGTTCCAGCACCTGCAATAACTGCTATATAGGCAGATAGGGGCCTCGATCCCTATATTTACCCTGCCACCTCCTGCCTTACAGTTCAGTAGATCTCGGCCTTCTGTGGCCACAGAACGCAATCTAGTCCTTATCCTCTATCCACTCAGAGCAATTTCAAGTTGGGGTGTCCCCAGTCACCCCTTTTCAGTGACTTCCACTTCCCCTAGAGCCACAAGCCCACCCTCCAAGGGAAAATGAAAACCATAAAAATGCAAACACCAGTCCCAGGTCAAAGGTCATGGGGTTTGCCATACACCTTGGTGGTGGGCTTCAAGTAGAAATGAAAGCAAAGCAGAAAGTTCCTTTAGTAGCTTGCTTTCCATGCAGGTTCCCAGCTTGTCTTCACTTGGGGCTTCCTCCTGAGCCTGGTCTCTGCAGTCTGGACTCCAGTCCACATACCTCTCAGAGATAGCTCTATCTCTGACTACATCCACAGCCAACCTGCCTGCGCCGGCCTGAGGCTGCCACTTATACAGGGTTCTCTGGGTCACATGACCCCTCTACATCCCCGCCCTCCCTGGGTCATCAGGCTCTGCCTGCACCTGGACCTGGAGGCGGTTTTGTTTCAGGTCTACTTTCCTGTGAGTTTCTCTCTGGGGTAACCACTGGGGTACAGGTAGAAGAGACAAGGAGATGAAGTGGAAAGAAGTAAGAGGGAAGTGGGGGGGAATCAGAACCACATAACAAGGAAACCAGGGGAAAGGGACTTCTACAAGGGAAAGGATGTACTGGCAAACACACAAGGTAAGAAAGGAAGAGGTGGGAGGAAGGGGGTGAAGGATGGGAAAAGGGCCAGGTACCTCTGGATCCCCTTCCCATTCAGTAATGGGACAGGGATCCCATTACAGTTAGTTGATGATGTATCTGCAGCTCATGCTCAAAGTATCTGTGATCTAGCTATATCTAGGTACATCTAGCTAGATCTAATGCTAACTATAACTTGTAAAGTACCTGATGAAATGTTGCTTTACATGTTAGCACAGCAATATTTTTGGTGTGCTGTAGTCATCACTAGCACAGGCTCTTACAACTGTGCCATGCTATAAGAACTATTTATTTTGGTCAGTGGTAGAAGTTCACTATAGGAAAGATGATCAGGATTCCAGCTTTGGATATAATAGCATCCTCTACTTGTACAACTGCAGCCCTAAGCATAGTGATTAGCATCAATATGTCCACATTTCAACAGTTACCACAAAGGGGGGATTTTGGAAGCTTTACACGATCTATAAGAAACATGTCAAGATCCTGGAAAAGCATCATGAAAATGTTGGCACATTTTCCAATTCTGACATAGGAGGGATCAACATTCCCTATTAGGGTGCACAAAACTAATAAACTCTGCATCAGAGTAGTAATTGTAAATACAAATAGTACCCTGCTGAAGAGTTTTTTCATGCCCAGCAACACATGTGTAGACACTACCCTGGCTGGCTGGGGCACATGGTGCTTCTGGGCAAGGCTAGCTGGCAGGCAGCCTCCACACTAAAGCACCCTCATGACCCAGCCAGCCACTCCACAGCACGTGGAGCATGGTCAGAGCAGCCCTGGGCTGGTAGGCTGATCCCCAGGTCCTCTGCCAGCCTGGGCTGCTGTGACTGGGCTCCATGTGCTGTGCATGAATAAACTCTGAAGCAATATGCTCCAGAGTATTTTGCTCCCAGGTGCTCATTCAAACAACGTGCCCGGGAGCAAAAAATCTCCAGAGCAATAAGCTCCTGAGTTTATTCATGCACAGTAATCACATGCATAGGTACTCCCAAAGTGTTTAACAAGGGTCAGTGAGATACCCCAGGCCACTCCCTTGCAGATGCTAGATATTGGCATATATATGAAGCTGGTGGAGGATGTTCCTTTAGGTATTGCAGAGTGATGTTTGGCAAGAATGATGCACCAGTCCACTGATAACATTCAACATTTAATATTACTTAAGAGGCCAAAGCTTAACATATTAATCCTTTGACTGTAGCCAGAAATAGGCAGGTCACACAGTGTCTGAGTGATTTGGGCCTGTCTGAATACATCTGGAATGTGAAATTTCTTTTCTCCTGGTTGTAGCTGTGGTTTTGGGGGGAAAAAAACATGTAAATCAACAGACCAGTTGAGATGAAATTCTGAAAGCACCTTAAGAGGTGAATTTTGGGTGAGGTCTTGGCATGACCTTGTTATTTTGGCATGTTCCATGACGGATGAAGGGGAAGTTCAGCCATAAGTGCCTGAAGCTCTTCGTTCTTTCAGCCAAAGAACAACTAAGTGACTGTGCAGCTCCTCTTCAGTGAGGTCGTGCACAGAGCATTCTGACAGGGGCTCAAGTGCAGACTCAGTGGGCATATCCAGTTAAGTGTGCATGTGTGTTTCCCTGGGGACAAATAACAGCGGCACAAAGTTGTGCCACTGCTACTTGTCCCCAGTGAATGCTTCTGCACGTGCACACTGGCACATGGCAAATTGCCCTGGGTGGGGTAGAGGAGGTGGGGGCCAGCACCTGGGCTGGCCACAGCAGCCTTACCTTGCATCTTGGGGGCTTCCCAGGGTTGCAGCAGCAGTGATCCAGGTGTGTGGAGCCTGGCCAGCAGCCAGAGTACGGCTCTGGCTGATCAGGCTCCAGTTTCAGGCAGTGTACACTGCAGCCATGTGTACCACTCTGCTTTTTTTAAACCATTGTTTTAGATACTGGGATTTCCTGATATCTAATTTTGGCTGTGGGCTGCAAATCATCAGTCCAGAGAACCTTTGGATATGCACCATGTGTGTTTTGTGGAGTCTCAAAAGGCTTTGAGGTGCCACAAAGCACATGTGTGCTCATCTGGATGTGCCCAGCGGGTGCATCTACACATGTAACAGGGGTATAGGTTGTAGCCATGCTGGTCTAAGGCAGACAAGGTTCTTTGGGTAAACCTGATATCTTTTATTAGACCAACTCAAATAGTTGGAAAAATTCTTGTTTGCAAGCGTTCTGGTATAAATACCCTGTGGTCAGGCTGAGGAAACATCTGTAAAGAGTGGTTTTCTTGTGAAAAATGCGCCCCCACAGGTAATTGGGTATTCTTGTTTTTGATAGATTTCCTGTGCGCATTCATTCTGGTGCACAGTTGTCGTTTGGTTTCTCTATAGGAGTCTGGCCCCCTACTGACTGGGTTGGCCGGATGCAATTTACACCCAGTCAGTGTCTGCACATGTGTTTAATTGTAGTTAATTACCCTGCCATAAGATAGTACTGTCCCCTACTGTATGATCTTATGGCAGTGTTAATTAGGTAACTGCAGCCTAATAGCATCACATGTGTAGATGGTGATGCTTTACTCTGCAGCTAATTAGTCTACTCTACAGTTAAGTGCATGTGTAGATGCTGCCTGTGAGTCTCAAGAGGACTGTAATGAAGACTCAGACAAGAATAGATTTTTTGACAGGCAGGCAAATGTGAAGGAGCTCTTAGAATATTTCAGTAACATTGGAGTGAAAAAATACTGACCAAGACTACAGAGACAGGCAACAAATTGAGATTACAGTGAGATGGATTTAAATGAACATGAAAAAAATACTGGCCTGTTTGAAATGCAATAAGTTAAGCAAGTATCTTTGGAAGTGCGGTTTGGACTGGATTCAGACCTTGCTGAACTGCTCACATCAAGAACTTCTTCCATTTGGAAAAAAATAAGTTGTTCTGGTAGATGTTTTCCTGGTTTGTAACACAATTTCCTGTAGGAGCACTCTCTGATTATAATGCTCAGTCACCCTATAGCCAGGGTATCACTTTGAATTTGGAAATCCCCATGGGGATTAAGAGAACTGTTGGAAAGGCATATCAAAAGCTTCTGTTCTTCTGCAGGAGGGAGGCAGCCCATAATAACTATAGACTCAAGCCTCCTATTGAAATTGCTATTTAAAAAAATCCATCCCATGTGCATGAGGTACATGCTTATCTACAGTCAAGTCTACACTGATATATCCTTGAAGAAGAAACGTCCTTGTATGAACAAAAGAAGTTTAACAATGTCATCACTATAGAACATGTGCTCTCATCTTGAAAGCTGTTAATCCCAGGAGGCTTAAAAGCACTTTCACTTTCTTTCCAATTAGATGGGAGCAGATCCTGAAACTATGTTCTCGTTTTAATACGAGATCACAGTTTGGCAAAGGTTAAGAGTCATTGGTTGAAATATGTTTTCTTAGGTTGCTGAAGTGAAAACATGAAGAAGTTATTTGATGTAACAGCAGACCAAAGCCAAGACAGGTTGGATGGCAAAGTCTACTGGGAGACAGGGAATGTGAGCCCCTCCACAGGAAATCTTAACCAAATATTGTGATATTCTAATAAGAACTTACCTGCTTAACTACTATCTGAATGTCCAAAAGGTGGGACAATGTGATTTAGAAACCACATTTGGTACCAGAGATTTTCAATATAAATAGAACATTTATTTGCACACTACTGTGCAAAATGAATAACAATCTTCCAGAAGCGTACAAAAGTGTAGTAGCAGAATAAAGAACAGAAATGTGCATCACAGTGTTGTGGGCACAGATTTGTTTTTAGAGAGAGGCTACTATCCAGCCATTCTCTGAGTTTCTACTGGATGGGATAGGAGATGAACTCACCAGCTCTGTGAGGAAGTAGTTAGAATTCTAACACCTCTTAAAAATAATACAAGCAAAGAGCTGACTTACCTACTCAAGCAGCTGGATCATTCAAGAACCAAATTCAGATAGAAGGAATGTACATCCAATATTTTTAAAAGGCATCAATATATATTATACTATGATAGCTCAAACTATACAAACTTTGAAGAAGCCATAGGCACTAATACCAGGGCAAATAAGACACCTTAAGGGAAATTATATGGGGTAAATATTTAACCAAGTATTTCTCTTTACATATGTTTGCACAAAAGCTGTATAGTGTGTTCTTCTGCCACAGAACGCCAGCTCTGGCTCCACAGCCCATGTGAACTGGTATGAAGCAGGGAACCCAGCCCAGCAATAATGGTGAACCAGCTCCTGGCCTGCTCTGCCATTACCCCCAATTTCTTGAACTTTACTTTGGGATTTTTGCCCTCATTGTTATGTTGGAGTCTTGTACAGGAGGCATCTGCATGGAGATGTGTGTGTACAGGGAGCAGACCCTCAGTATTCAGTTGAGAGGGGTGAAGATATTAATCACTGTTGTGCATGAGTAGATCAAAGGATTTCTGAAGAACTTTAAGAAAGAGAAAAATTAGAGCACTGGCTGGATACTCACTAGGCTGTAGCTCACTGCCATGGGCAGCAAGAAGGTCATGGCTACTTCACTCTTTTTGCCCTTGTACATGAACATGAGAAGCCACTGGGTGTCTATGCAGCCCCAACAGACTGTTGTTCAAAAATGTTGGTCTCTTGCAGGATGTAGGGGTGTCTTGGATTTTGCAGATGTGAAATAACAGAAGAGGATTCTCTTATCAATCGGTACTCTCTTCTTTGCTCAATGTATGGCACTCATTTGAATATAGAGGAGCACTAGCAGGTTAAACCATAAAAAGCAGTTAACTAGAGAGGAAAACAAAGGGCACTGTACTACATCAATCATTTTCCTGAAAAATGAAAATAAATAGTTTCATAGTTGGTAGGGTCAGAAGGGACCTGAGCAGATCATCATGTCTGCCCCCCTGCCATGGGCAGGAAAGAATGCTAGGGTCAAACGACCCCGGCTAGGTGATTATCTAGCCTCCTTTTGAAGACCCCCAGGGTAGTAGCGAGCACCACTTCCCTTGGAAGTTGGTTCCAGATCCTAGCCGCCCTGACAGTGAAGTAGTGTTTCCTGATGTCTAGCCTGAACCTACTCTCAGTCAACTTGTGGCCGTTATTTCTAGTTACTCCTGGTAGTGCTCGGGGGAACAGGGACTCTCCTGTTCCCTGCAGGTCCCTCCTGGTAAGTTTATAGATGGCCACCAGATCCCCTCTCAGTCTTCTCTTGTGGAGGCTGAACAGGTTCAGGTCCCGTAGCCTCTACCCGTAGGGTCTCCCCTGCTGCCCCCGACCATGCGAGTGGCCCTCCTTTGGACCATCTCTATGCTGTCCATATCCCTCCTGAACTGCAGCACCCAGAACTGGATGCGGTACTCCAACTGCGGCCTGACCAATGTCGCATAGAGAGGGAGGATCAGCTCCTTGGCCCTGCTCGTGATGCATCTGTGGATGCATGACAAGGCGCGGTTAGCCTTACTTACCGCGTCCTCACATTGGTGGTCCATGTTTATCTTGGAATCAGTAATGACTCCAAGATCCTTTTCTGCCTCTGTGCTGATGAGAAGGGAGTTCCCCAGCCTGTAGGTATGCTGCTGGTTCTTCCTCCCTAGCTGAAGTACCTGGCACTTGTCAGTATTGAATCCCATCCTATTCTCATCTGCCCACCCCTGTAACCTGTCCAGATCTAGTTGTAGCCTGTCCTTCCCTTCTATCGTGCCCAACTCTCCCCACATCTTAGTGTCATCCACGAATTTGAACAAGTTGTTGATGAAGATGTTGAACAGTGCGGGTCCAAGAACCAAGCCCTGGGGGACCCCACTGCCCACATCCCTCCAGGTCGAATGTGACCCGTCCACCACCGCTCTCTGGGTGCGGCCCTTTAGCCAATTTGTGACCCATTTGACAGTGTAGGCATCAATGCCACAGTCGCCTCAGTTTTTTTATGAGAATGGGGTGAGAGAGAGTGTCGAAGGCCTTCCTAAAGTCCAGAAAGACTACGTCCACTGCGACACCTGCGTCTAAGGATTTTGTGACCTGGTCATAAAAGGCAACCAGGTTGGTTTGACAGGACCTGCCCCTAATTAACCCATGTTGGTTGCCTGTAAGCATAATCTCCCCTGCTGGTCCTTTGCAGATGTGCTCCTGGATAATTTTCTCAAAGAGCTTCCGCAGGACTAACGGGCCTATAATTTCCTGGGTCCTCCTTCCTCCCTTTTTGAAAATGGGGACCACACTGGCCCTTTTCCAGACCTCTGGTACCTGGTCAGAGCACCACGAGTGCTTCTAAAGCCATGCCAGGGGTCCTGCAATGACCTCTGCCAATTCCGTCAGAGATCATCTGGACCTGCTGACTTGAACATCTCCAGCCCCACTAGAAGTTTCCTAACTAGGTCCTCTCTGACCCTAGGCCTGGTAGTGCCTCTGAGTCCATCTGGAATCCCAGTGCGGGGGGATATCCTGGTCCCTGCTCAGAAAAATGGAGGCAAAGAATTTGTTAAAGAGGTCAGCTTTATCATCTGGTGCAACCACCAGATTGCCAAGCATGTCCTGCAGGGGCCCTGGTGCCTTCTTTTTACTCCCTATGTATTTAAAAAAGGACTTCTTGTCATCTTTTATCCTGGTCGCTAGTCCTAGTTTTGTCTCCGCCTTGGCCTTCCTTACAGCCCCCCTACAATCTCAAGCAATGGAGGTATAATCCTCCTTGGTGATGGCCCCTCCCTTCCACAGGGTGTACACCTCCTTTTTAGCTTTCAGACATTCCTGAATGCCTTTGGTGAGCCAGGGGAGCTTTTGAGCACTCTTGCCCCCTTTGATTCACTTTGGCATGGTCAACCTTTCGGCTCAGAGGATCATCTCCTTAAAGAATGACCACTTGTCTTGGACTCTCAACTCCCCTACCCTCTGGGACCTCAGGGCCTCCCTGACTAATCTCCTTAACTCATTGAAATTGGCCCCCCTGAAGTCCAGGGCTGCTGCCTTGCTGCAGGCCTTTGACACCCTGCATTGGATGGCGAATTCCAGTAGGCGATGATCGCTATTGCCCAGGTGGTCGAGAACCCACAGTCCCCTCACCAGGCCGTCACCTGTGGCTAGGACCAGGTCCAGGAAGGCATTTCCCCTGGTGAGACTGTGCACCTCCTGGGTTAGGTGGT
Organism: Alligator sinensis; assembly: GCF_000455745.1. Lineage (NCBI taxonomy): Eukaryota > Metazoa > Chordata > Crocodylia > Alligatoridae > Alligator > Alligator sinensis. The sequence goes on from NW_005842289.1 coordinate 464,479, forward strand.
GGTGCTGTATCTTGGCTAGGAACCTACGTGAGCAGTCTGACCTGGCTGACTGCTCCTCCCAGCAGATGTCCAGGTAGTTTTGGTCACCCATGACGACTACATCCCTTGACTTAACTGCCTCCGCAAGCTGACCTGAGAATTCCCGGTCCAGCTCTTTGCTCTGGTTGGGTAGTAGACACCCACCGTTAAGTCCCTTTCCACACGACCCCCATGTATTTTAACCCAGAGCACTTCAGTCTGCCCCTCCTCTGACCCAGTGCTCTTTGTTGAGGATGTGTATTGTTCTTTGACATAGAGCACCACATCCCTGCCTTTCCTTCCCGTTCTATCCCACCTGTACAGTCTGTAGCCCTTGATGTTTACCACCCAATCATGGGTTGAATCCCACCAGGTTTCAGTGAGCCCCGCTATGTCCGGGTTTGTGTTAGCTAGCAGGAGGGCAAGTTCCTCCTGCTTGTTCCCCATACTATGACCATTAGTGTAGAGGCATTTAAGGCCTCCTATGGGTGCATGCACCTCTCCCCTGATCCCAGGACTATCCGGAACCCTGTCACTCACCTGGCTACTTCTTACTGGGAGAATAGAGGAGAACAGCACCTACTCCAAAGCCGCCAGTTGACCACTCCGATGCAGGCCTCATAGCACCATCTGCGTCTACTTACCATGAGAATAGAGGAGAATACCACATGTGCCCCATTCTCCTTGAGCGTGGCCTCCAGGGCTTTGTAGTTCTTCATGATGTGGTTTGGACTGCTACCAGCCACATCATTTGTTCCCATGTGGATTAGGACCATGGGGTACTGGTCTGAGGGTCGAATGAGATCCGGGATCATGTCAGTAACATCTTGAATCCGAGCCCCAGGCAGGCAGCAAACCTCATGTGCAATGGGGTTGGGTCAGCAGATGGGACCCTCTGTTCCCCTCAGAGTGAAGTCTCCGATGATGAGGACTCAGCATTTCTTCCTCGAGGTGTTCCGTCCTTGCTCAGACCGTGCCGTGCGTAGAGTGGCACCATCCCCCCTGGAGGCATCCTCTTCAACCTTCTCCTGTAAGGCTGCCAAGGCCTCGAATCTGTTCCCCAGTTGTACTTGGGGAGCTGCCACCACGCTATCCCAAGCAGCCTTTGTTCTGGTGGTCACCTTCTGCCATTCCTCTGCTGTTAGTCTCTCCCGGGAGGTCTGTTTGCTAGAAAACTGATCCTGCAGAGAATGGAAATAGGTGTCAATTTCATCCTTCGCAGCCCTGATCCCATGTAGCCTGCTCACCTCAGCCTGGAGCTCCCTCACCTGTTCCTCCCAAAGGAGGACCCAAAGTCAGGCACAAGAGGGATAGCCAAGGGAGCCTCCAGACCCCTCCCCCACCTGCGGTCTCTCAGTCCCTGCCAGGTAGCCCCCACAGATGGGGGGCAGGGGGCCACTTACCCCACCATGGGCTCTGTCTGGGTGGAGGCCTCAGAGGAGCCCACAGTAGGAGGCACCACCGGGGCGCAGTCCCTAGCAGCTGTTTCCCATGTTCTTACCATGTCCGTGGAGCTGTGAGTCTTCCTCTCTCTCTTGCTGGATACTCCTTCCTGGCTCCTGCGGCACGCCTGCCTTGCGCAAACTCCGGCGCAAACGCTGGTGTGCCCTTTTACAGCATGCCTGTTTGTGCACTCTATTCACACGCGCTACCTGTGCGCAGCTCAGGAGCGCGGCTCCTTGCCAACTGACTTAAGAGGGATCCGGGGGGCTCCCCCTCCAGATCCTCTGCAGCTGTGCCGGCTCCCTTCGCCCTACTCACTTACCTTGTGGGATCACTGCTGACTCAGCCGCCACCGCCTCCTCCGCTGCCGGTGTGTGTGGGTAGGGAGGCACATGTGTGCTGGATGCACACGTGCACCCACTCTGCTCCCAAGCCCTGACTGCTGGGGGCTAGGGCAAACCGCGGCTTCTAAAGGGCTGCAGTTTGAAATTCCCGTGCTGCTCCCCTCAGCCAATCAGGCCATTCCGGGCTTCCCCAGAAGTGGTTGCCAGCCGCTCTGCCCCCTACGTCCCCTCCTGCTGGGAAGTAATGGATACTGGGGTGTCTGGGGGTGTCTGGAGCCAAAGCCCCAGGGAACAGCCCCAGTGTTAACATTAAACAAGAGAGGCAACATGCCTGCTTGCTTTAGATGATCATAAGGATGGCTCAGGGCATGGCATAGTCTTCCAACAGAGACTGCAGCCACAACACCGTTGTCCTTGGGAGTTCACCTCCCTACTGCCCCTCTGGCCTTCTCCACTTGCCATTTGTAGGGTCCTGGCCTTCCTCTTCCTGTCACCTGACTGGCTGGCAGGGCTTGAGCCTTAACCCTACTTGACCAGCTGGCCATGACTGGAAGGTTCTGAACTTCAAGAGACCGCCCTGTCTCTTAGTAACAGGGTTAGGGTTCCCTGTTACAGGGGCTTATCCCATTCTGAGCACCCCCCCCCCCCCCCCCCCCCACACACACACACATATTTTGAACCCTGCACACACTAAAGGCCCTCTGAGTGGCTTAGAGATGATCCTCTTCCGTGGAGGATTATCTCTAACTGGTTTTAGGAAGCTTGTGTTGCAGTCATGCGTAACTGCTCCACAGGCCCCAAATCAGTTGGGAGCAGGCCTCCAGAATCCCAGTAGGATCCACTCCCAGTTGCTTTGTCTTCCCCCACAGTGACAGCTGGGGGCATCTGGGGGAGCACCTAAGGGTAAGGACCCCCCTCTTTTCTCCTCCGTTCCCATTCTGGGCTCATCCCTGCCTCTGGTGCTCTCCCTCTGCCCCTTGCTCCTCAGGGCTCCCTCCACAGACCCTTGGACCTCCCCCCTGTGTCCTTCCAGCCTTGGGACTACCACTCTTCCCCCGCCAGCCCTCGCAGCTCCCCCCACCCGCCATGTTCCCTGGCTCAACTGTGGCTTCACGGACTGCCCTGGGGCAGCAAGCAGGAGAAGGGAACCCAAATGCCATTGCTGATGCTGCAACTGGGCTGCTGCTGCTCTCCAGGCTCAGCCCAGCCCCGAGAGTGGTGGTGGTGGCAGCATGCAGGTTCCTTTTCCCTGCTTGCTCCCTGGGGACAGTGCCTGCAGCTGAACTAGGGGTGGGGAAGGGGCAGCAGGCCCACCCAGGGGGTAAGGGATGAGGGGGCTGGGCCTGATCCAGGCCAGCAGGTAAGGTGGGGGGGAGTAGCATCAGACTGGCAGGGAAGGGGGCCAGGGGGCGGTGGGCCTGACGTGGAAGTGGGTAATGGGAACCCAGTGAGAGCAGGCAGGGACTCGCTGGTCTGATGGGACCCAGCCAGACCCCGCAGCCTGTAATCTGAGCCACCTACCTGATTCTGAGTGGGCGAGCTGGGCAGGCACAGAGCCAATTTGGCTCCTAGCTGTGCTCCTGTTCACCAGCCCTCTAAGGGCAGGTCAGACCAGTGCACATTACAAGGGCCATGTCTGTACATGCAATTTATATGACTGAATATACTCTTAATTTTGAGCCAGAGTAAACTAATGTCGACATCGCTATCAACATGTGCATTTAAGCACAGTAATTTACCGCGCTGCTGAATATCACTTGTATCTAACAGGACTATCCAGCAGTGCAGTAAATTAGTCTACTAGGGCACCTGTACACACCATTGATTTTAATCCTCATTAAATTAAATAGGTTTATAAAATTTAAACTTGTTTATTTTGGAGCATCGCATCTGTGTTTACACGCTAGGCTTTTGAATGAATTAAGCAGGGTCCCTGGCCAGTGCTGTAGGAGAGCAAGATGGTCCAGCACTACCCCCCTGGCATGGGGCGCCCCCACCCACCCTTGTGCCCATGCCCTGCCATGCAGCTGTAGAAGCAGGAAGCCAGCAAACCACACACACACACACAAAAAGGGAAGTAATTGAAACGGGAAAGCAATTCAAAGGGGTTAACTACAAAAAAATCACAGCACCATCTGGTGGACTAAAAGGCTCATTACATGCCTTTGAGTGCCTTTGTATTTGCATGCAACAAATTCATGGACACAACGCTTTAATTCCCAGCAAGCCAAAATAAACCACGTCTGAGGAGTTTTATTTTAATGCACAAGAAAAACCTTTAAAGCATTGGGAAATCCTGCTGGTGCAAACAGATATGCAGTTGCAGTGTATGAAAGGGCAAAAATCATGGTGTGTACATGAGCCCCTACACCCTAGCTGCCACACATGTGGATGCACATTTTTACTGCACACCAAAGTAGTTTGCTGCACAGTAAAGTATCTCCTGTAGATGCACCCAGTGGGTATTAACACTTAAGTGAAACTGCTGAAAGCACATGCTAACTTTAACATCAACTAACATTGGCATGTGGTAAATGCAAGGTGTAACTACAGCCTCAGGCTAAAACAAGGTGCTACAAAAGTTAGGGAGAACAATCAGGATACTCAGTGAATGGAGGAAGACCTGGGTTCCAATCCCTCTGCCAATGAATATTTAAGTTCTTTTACAAAGTGGAACCCTTCAAGAGATTAAGAGCATGAACGCCGCATGCCCCCGAATGCTGGGAGGGGCACAGCAACTGCCCGCAGGCAGTGGCAGCAGTGGCAGTGGCAAATGGGGAGCTCCCGCAGGCAGCTGTGGTGGTGGGGGTGTAGTGGCAAGCGCCAACCAGTGGTCGGTGACCACCTGCAGACACCGCTGGCAGTGGCGGTGGCGGCCAGCAGAGATAGGGGACTGCCTACAGACCGGCTGTGTCAGCGGTTGGGGGGAGGGAAGGGGGGATGGCGAGCAGCAATCACCCGCAGGCACTGCCGCCAGCATTGGCAGTGCTTTTTGTAGGGGGTGCACCACCAAGCTCAGAGGTTGCATGTGCACCCGCATGTACCCCTTACGCGTCACCAATGATTAAGAGAACCCCAGCCCCAAACGGTCTCCCACTCTTTGTGACCAGTCACTTTTCCACAAAGTGGGTATCTAGTCTTGGGACTTAGATTCCAAACTCTTGCAAAAAAATACTCCGGGGTATTACTTTAATCATAATATTGTATCTCAAACTGCACAGTTCACTAACATGGGGCTGAGACATTGATTTAGTACCAGTTTAGAGGGAAGTGAATCAATTACTAAAATCACCAAAAAGGTTTTTTGCAGTTCTGATTCTTCATCTTCTTTAGGATGGCACTGCTACAGAATTCAATAATATTATAAGGAGTCATCCCTATTACTTGTTAAAAAATTAAGTTGGGCACAAATGTAAGAATGCTCCCACCAAATGCCCTTAAGATACTAATTCAAGATGATGATCTGCTCAGGTCCCTTCCAACCCTACCAACTATGAAACTATAAGATAAGATTAGAAAGACAATGAGAACTCACCTCAGTCAAAGCAGACAATTGGCTCATCATTTTTAAATATAGCTTGACATTTCATATTGTACTGAAATGGAAAAGAGCATAATCCATATGACATTAAAGATGCAACTTGACTGCATGTTTTCTTTACAAAGGACAGTTGCTTAATTGCTTGGCATTACAATACTAACCAGACCCATATGCTGATGTACCAGAGTAGTCCTTTATGATGGAAGTTGCATGGTCCCAAATAGTGAGTTTTTCAGAAAAAGGAGATATTTCTTCTGAATAGGGTCTGGGTTCTTTGTTCAGCTGCTGTAGCAGAAATTTGTTGGTGGACATTAAAGACCTATGCAAAATGGTTCAGAGGAATGATTCAAATGACATATGAATATGTATTCACCATGAATGAAACTTGCTAAGATTTTAAGTGCCTTTCCAAAATTGAGATACTAAATTTCATCTCTTCAGCATCACAGTAAAAGATATGTTACAATGAAATGTGTAGCTCCTGCTTCTTTATATCAAAATAAGGATAACAGTAGTCAGACTTTATTTTAATTTTGCTTTTATAAATAGTTTTTAAGGGGTTACAAAATGATCAATAGGTATTATAAAGCTGTTCCTGGGATGAAGAGTTTGCGTTTTGGACAACCTGGAGCACATTAGTAGAGAGTGTTATGGGTGCTAATAAGCAGAGCTAAGCAGGAAATGGTTTCCTCATCACTGACGCATTGACAGAAGACATATTACTGTGCATTAGCCTAATTTACTGTGCAGTATGGGCGCCCTTACTGCACAATACGGGCACCTTTACTACACAGTAAAAATGGCTAGTCATGACTAAATTTGATACCTACAAATGCAGGTATCAATTTAGTCGCAATTACTTAGTGCACAGTAACACACATGTAGACACGACCTGGCACTAATTTTAGTGCTGGGTCTGCCCAGCCACTAGGGAGCTGGCCTGAGCTCCTGGGTGGCCGCCTCTCCTGGGCCAGGGTTGGGCTTCTCTCTGGCAGCCCCTAGCTACAAGCTGTAAAAGCCTGCAGCCATTTTATGCCTTGGGGCACACTGCACAAAAACCTGCGGGAGCCTGTGCACACCCTAAGACCAGTGCAGGACTTGTGTGCCCCCCTGGACAGGCCACAGGCTGCCTCTGCCTGGTTTGTCCCCTTTCCACAGCTGCTGCTCGGCCACAGATGAGTGTTGCAAAAGGCTGAAGCTTGCTGCACTCCTGAGTGTTCAAAAGGGCTGCTGGCTGTCTGTCTCTGGCAGCAGATCCAGCACCTGTTTCATAATGCTGCTCACCCCCAGAGCGTCTTCTGTCCTTGTAGGCACTGTGGTGAAGTGCCTCTGCCATGTGGCTTCCAGTCCTTGGCTGTGCCCATGTACTGGGCACTGCTACCAGCTGTTCAGGGCCAGCGTCACAGCGACAGTCATGCGGGGGCCCAGAAAGAGCTGTCGCAGGGTCTGCAACTTCCTCCACTTTGAGCCTTGGCCCTGCCTGTGCGTGCACATCCATGCCTACCACCCAGGCCCCCAGCTGGACCCAGGAGGTGGTTGATGATCTTGTGGTGCTCTGTGGTGGTGCTGACATGCTGAGGCAGTTTGCACGGGGCAGGCACTCAAACACCCACATTTATTAGGCCCTGTCGGATGACATGTGGGAGCGAAGGTACTTATGGTTGGCGTGGCAGAGCCACGTTAAGGTAAAGGCCTTGCAGGCACAGTGGAGGGTTGTGCCTGACTACAACTGTTGGTCTGGTTATGCCTTGGCCATGGCCTTTATGTGGGAGCTGACTCATAGTTTGGCACCCCAGGACCCAGGCCACACCCCTGTGACTGTCACCAGCAGGGGTGGCCTGCCCAAGCCCCTGCCCTGCCCTGCCCCCTCTGGTGACACGTCACCAGGGTGGGGCCCTTGGGTCTTCAGTGCCTTGTCCCATCTTCCTCCCCAGCTGCCGTATTCACCGGCAGCTCAGGGAGCCCTGGTCAGCAGCTGCCTTGCTTTCGATGCAGCCCTAGACCCTGCCATGAGGAGCAGCCAGCAGTGTCACCGCCTGCTGACAGCAGCACCAGCTCCTGCCCAAGGGGGCGCCCCTGGTCGAGTGCCAGCCCACCGCACACCGCACACCGCGGGCTGCAGACACCAGGTGTAGGCAGTCGCCCTTGCCTATGGGGAGGCCTGCGCTGAGCCACCAGCTTCACCAGCACTGGATACTTGGTAAGACCTGCACTGGGGGGAGGGTTCTCCCAGTCCCTGTCCCTGTCCCTGGTCCCAAACCCTGTCCCTGCTCCCTGCCTGGCCCCCCTGCACTCCCCACTCCCCTGGCCCTGGGTTCCCTCCCCCTCCCCCCCAGCATGCAGAGAGGCAAGATACATTGAAGAACTTTATTGAGCAGCCTGTGTCCCCACAGCTGGGCAGGCCCAGGCCTCTTACACCCCAAGAAAGATGTTGATGCTGGTGGTGATGTCCTTTTTGGCAGCAGGGGGCAGGGATGTGTAGCACCGCCACAGAGAGAGCCCTTCAGGCAGTGGTGGAGGTTGCAGGACAGCCTGGGCTTGACCCCCACACTGTCATAGCTCAGGGTCCCGAACCAGGGGTCCAGGTATGCCTGGGGCACCAGGAGCTTCAGCAGCAGCAGGGTGTACTGGCTAGGTGTTGTCAGGGAAATAAAACTTTTTGTTTCGAACATGTGCATGGCCTGAGAGTTTCATGTTTGTAACTAACTTTAGGAATTATGCTTCAGTTTGACCTCATGAGCAGGGAGCCCGGTTTTCTCTGATTAAAAAAATCCCCACTTTTCGCTTCAAAAAGGTAATTTAAAACCCCCATTTTTCCATGATTAAAATGAAACACCAGTAGTATATATATAGTGGTTTTCATTTTAAGCATGGAAAAATGTGGATTTTAGGTTTCTTTTCTTTAAACTGAAAATTGGGGATTTTTTTTTTCAGAGAAAACGAGGATCCCTGCTCATGAGACTATATAAACAGTTGATTAACCATTTACTAAAACATCTATTAATTATTTTGCCTCTTGCAAGCTATTTATAAATGGAACCTTAATATGACCACCATGGCTATACTTTTGAATTCTATGTAATGGTTGAAAGTGGATGCACCCATAACTTTTACACTTCATGTGCTCATGTTAGCTGCTGAGGAAGCTCATGAGACTCCCATTAAATTTACATGGGAGACGCAGGAATAGGTACTAGATGGGATGTTCAGTTTGTGCCTCTGTGGTCACTTGTGATCCTGCATGTTCTAAAACAGGGGTGGGCGAAATCCAGCCCACAGTCCAAATATGACCCACGGAGGGTCTTTGTCTGGCCTGTAGCAGGTCCCTCAGTCCCATCTGGCCCAAGTGCTGTCCATCCCATGGCATGTCCTGCCACCCTCCCGGGCATGCAGTGGGACTGGGGTAGCTCCACAGCTGGACTGACTTTCTAGGCAGCCCAAGTGATGGCAGCTCCTTCTGGCTCCGCTGCTGCTGCTGGTCCTAAACCTGTGGTAATGGCAGGGACTCGCAGGTACAGCCCCGACCCCGGTCTGCCTCATACCTGCTCTGCACCACCCACCCACACTGAGCAGAGGCAGCAGCTGGGCAGATGAAGAAAAAGTGCCCCCTCCCCCTCATTGCTGCTGAGCAGTTCTTGCTGCAGCTGCCTGGAGCCCGTACTCAGGCTTCCCTGCAGCTTCTCTGCGCTGCCACTGCTGACCCATGGGGCAGCCCAGAGGCAGCTGTCACCGCAGCAGAGAGGAGCTGCAGAGCAGCCTAGGCATGGGCTCTGGGTGGCTGCAGCAAGAACAGCCTGGCAGTAGTGAGGGGGAGGGGCTGCTTTTCCCCGCACCACCAGCGGCTTCTGCCCAGTGTGGGTGGGTGGTGTAGAGCAGGCACGAGGTGGGCAAGGGTCAAGGCTCTCAGCATGGGTTCCAGCTGGTCAGCTCCAGCCAGGGTGAGTCCAGAGCAGGAGCAGGCCAAGCTGGGGTCTGGGGTGAGGCTGTGTGCTGTTGGTGGTGGCAGGGAGGAGCTGCAGGGCATGCAGGCTCTGGGCTGTTGGGGGAGGGGTGCTGACCGGCTCAGGGGGCATGCCTGCTGGTTTGCTCATGCACATGTGGCCTCCCCTGGACCAGCTACTTTACAACCATCCCTCCTCCCTGACACAGCAAAGCTGCTCTAATCCCAGGGCTTGGAGGTGGTGGCCCCAGGAATTTGTGTATACTGCAACCCCAGCCCGGGCCCTGCAGCTGCCACCACTGCGGGGGCCCATTGGCTTCCATACCAACTGCAGAGCTGGGGTAGCATGGCAGGCCTGGGTCCAGGCAGAGAGGAGGGTCCAGTTAGCAGGGCCGTGGGTACTACAAGCTGCTGCCAGCTGCAGCCACAGCCCTAGGGCTCAGTCGGCCCGTTTGCCCTGCCCTGCACACAGGGAAGGTTGTCACCCCAGGGCGCACATGCGTGCGTGCGTGCTTGTGTGTGTGTCCATGTGTCTCACCCACCCCATTATACCCACACATCTTACCCAACAATCACATCCTATCCCACACACAATCACACCCCCCCATAAACACCATACCCACCCACACCCTACCCACATCCCTCCACAAACCCCACCCCCCTCCCCCGCCCCCCCCAACTCCCCCCAAGAGTTAGACTTTATTTTGAACTATTTTGTGATTGCCTCTATATACACTATGCAAACACATAAATAAGGATAAAAATATTTTTGAAATAAAATATGTTATAATAGTTGTTTGATTTTTAGTATATGATTTGTTTATTTTTTCCAGTTCCAAGGGGAGGAACTTCTGGTGGCAAAGGTTAGGGGCTAGGGGCGGGACTTCTGCTCTCAAGATGGCAGCCAGAGGGCAGGGCACCTGTCAAAGGGCGGGGCTACCCTTCCAGCCTTTGACAGCTCACCAAACCTCATAAAGCAGCCCTCTAGCCAAAATAATTGCCTACCCCTGTTCTAAATGGTGGCTCTTGAGTGTGACTTAATAAGGCAATTTGTATGTTCCCTGAGCCACAGCCTCTAATTTTTAAACACTGTAAATTGGGTCTTTCTTCACTGAGGCAGCAGGGGCATGGTCTCCTCCACAGTCCCAGGAATAGCTCATCTCACCAAATTGCACCAAACCAGTAGCTGTAGTAGCTAGCCAGAGAGTTCAAGTTGCTCTCTGACTAACAGCAGCATGCTGCATCACAGGGGCAGGAGCTAACTCAATTAAGTAGATTTAAAATTGTAAATATCTTTTGGTTACTGAAAGGAAAGTTTTTTAAGAGAACATTGTAGGATAGTTTTATAAAAACACATAAATATCAGAAAGCATAGCATTTCAAAGTGAATACATTTGTGCTAATGTGCACACTTCATATACACAGATAGACACGCTAGACAAGTACAGTATATGCAGAGTTAAGGTCACTCAAGCCACTTAGCCTCTAAGTTCCACTGACCTTCAACCCTGACACATACATGTGATAAGGAGACATTTTAATGAGGGAATATAGACAGAGTTTAATAAGGATGTTAAGGAGTTGGGAATGCACAGATGGGAGCATCTTAAATAGCTTATTTCTATTTTATCTGAACAATTTTATCGTGTTATCAATAAACTCGATGTGTTTGGCTTTTGTTCTGTATATATGTATGTAATGTATGGAAGTATGATCCATAATCATATGCTGATGCATGTCAGCTACTGTTTTATATTCTGGTTATTAAAACCTATGTTGTAATGGACATAGTAACTGTGTATATCAAAATGTTTGTATTAGTGCCTATTATGGTCATTAAAAATGTTACATCGCTTTTCCAGTGGCTGAATATAGTGGTAAAGGCAATGCAGTTTGGTGCAATTTGGTGAAACTGCTAAAATAATATCTGAGTCAAAGGATTAGAGCAAGATAGCCTAATTAAGTTGCTTCTGAATTTTCAGAGTCATTGGTACAATGAATATTCACACTACTTCGTACGTGCACAATAAGACGACAAGATATTTTCTGCATGAGTTATTTTATAAAGGCAAATTAAGTGAGCTGTGGTTCACAAAAGGTTACGCATCTCTGATTCAGTTAGTCTATAAAGTGTTGTCTTTCACCTGATTTCAGACTAACATGGCTTCTTAGGATTACTGCTGTATATATCCTTATTTTTAATATTTAGTTGTTTTTTGTAATATAACCATAACTTATTTTCCATGCTAATAATAGGTTTCTGTTGTTCAACAAAAATAACCAATGCATAAGTAGAATCTTATCTGTTTTCCTGGGATTTTGCTTTGACCTATTAATATGTTTGAAAATGTTCAATATCAGGAGTCCCTAATAAGCTTACAAGCTATGCAAAGAGTCTGACCTCATATAGTATGCATGAGCCATGAGAAGTTCATAAATCCAGGCAGGGCCCCTGATGTATGAGGAAACTGCTTTTAATAGATAGATAATTCCCTTCTGAACTAAATAAAGTTTATACTAAAATCTAAAAGTATTCAGAATTTTTAAAGAAAGGTCATCCTTAAAAAACATCCAGGAAATGAGATCAGCCTATGCTTTGTCAGATTTAACTGAAAATTCATGGGAAGTTCTCTTGTGGTCTAAAAATTCATAGCTGTGAAATCTGAAGCAGATTGACTTAGTTTTGCTGGAGTTTAAAATAGGTTAATGATAAAGATTGTAGCAACTCAGCACAGGATATAAATGAGTCTATCATGTTTCTACAGATATCCAGTGGATATACACTTTAACAAAAATATAGGACCCCACAAGATTTGATGAGATTTCTTAAGTCTTTAAATCCACTGTCCTGCTATCAAAGGCAGCTCCATCATAGTATCCCATTCACAGACCTACCAAGTTCCATCCTAAAACTGATTAGCTTCTTGCCCCAGATTCTCTTATCAGAGGACTAACCCTAATTAGCTAGAATTCTTTCTTTGTAAAGTATCTCCATGATGAGTAAAATATATTACCATTTATCATATCTCCAGCTTTCCTCTAGCAAATTCACTAGCTCCTGACGTTTCTTAAATTGTTTTAAATCCACTTTTAAGGACTCCACTTGAATACTCAGCAGCTCACTTTTATGTAGCAACTCATCTAAAAGAAATACCATGAGATGGGGTCAGTTTTATGCCCATAAATACATGCTTGAATAGATAATAGTAATAATAATAGTTGTTATTATACAGTTTTCTAATGTGCCCATCACTGCATTATCTAGATTTCATTAAGTCAAATGGAAAGATCCCACAGAAGAAAGATCCACCTATCTATTTACATTTCTGATGAGTTGTTTGATCTAACTGTTAGCATTCCAGAAACATTGTACAATTTGTCTGTTAAGTGAATACCTGCAAAAAAGTAGAGTCATATCCAATGGCTACAATCTTTGGGTTCAGCCAGACCTTTAGTCATGAACAACACATGCCCCTGGAAGCTAGGGGCGCATGGTGACTGCCTGCAGGCGGCAGGGACATGGTGCTGGTGAGCAGGGAGCTCCTGCAGGTGGCTGCGGCGGTGTCAGCGGCAGGGAAAGGGTGGGGTGGCAAGCACTGACTGGTGGTTGGCGACCACCCGCAGACACCACTGGCAGTGTTGGTGGCAGCGATTGGCAACCACTTGCAGATGCTGCTGGCGGTGGCGGCGGTGAGGGGGTGGGGGGTGGGTGGTGACCACCTGCAGGTGCTGCTGGCAGTGTCAGCAGCAGTTCTTTCAGGGGGTGCACCGCCAATCTCAGGGGGTGCACGTGCACCTCTGTGCACCCCCTATGCATCGCCAATGCCTTTAGTCATTTCAGATCTCTGCAATGGACTCTGGCTAATACTTTGGTCTCTTTGAATTTGGCCCTACACTCCATCAGTCATAGTGTTACTCTGGAATGCAGCTAGGGCATACTAGGGAGATAAGTGGTCTTTCAGGTAAAAGCTCAAATGAATCTGAAGGTAACTGCACGTGAATTACTATGTGAATAAATAATTTACCTATTAGTCCTTTTTCTGCTCATAAAACATATGCCAGCTGATCAGAAATTCATCTAATTTTCTGACTATTTAAAATCATCCAATTTTATAATTCAGTATTTTTTAAAACATCAGATGAATTGTAAAGAATTCTCTTTAACAATTCAGTATCAGCTTTCCAACTGAGCCGACTTTGATAGTGAATATTGTGTAAGTCATGGTATAGTTTCTGTAGCCTGATACATTGAATGCATACATATTAAGGTATCTGGATTTTAAATGTTGTATGTAAATGGAGTGCTAAAATTAATTTGGGTGGCAACAGAAGTACAGCTCCTGGGTTTAACTCATGATGATCTATAGAAATCACCTGAGAGTGGGGAGAAGGCAGGGGTGGGAGGCCTTCTGCAGTTTTCTCAGCCCCACTAGAGTTGGGGGGTGGGTAGATTGGAGTCCTCTGAGCTGAGGGACTCCAATCCACTGGCCCTCACAGTGTAGTAGGGCTGAGAAAACCCCAGAAGGGACCTCCCTCCCTTGCCTTCTCCTCCTCCCATCCAGAGATAGCAGCTGCAGCAACTTGCTGTGCTACAGCCAAAGCAGACAGAAATTAAGTTAGTCTCTCCACTTAGAAGCAACTTCATTTGAACTGCTCAATGAGGGTTAATTTGTCACCTGATTGGATGGCTCTGCAGCTGTGCTCTTCTGTTTGGGCACAGTTTAGAATGATTTCTAGGGGCCAATCGCACAACAAATGTCACTTCTGTCTGTGACCTTTGTGAGGACAATCATGCTTGTAAAATTTGATCACATAAATGTGTGTAGAAAACTAACCCGAAATGAGAAGGGTGGACTTTCAAAAAAGTTGAGCAATAGATGAATGCTGCTCCTAAATAATTCATCAGGCATAGACCTCAGCCAATGCTGCAAAGTTTTGAAAATCCTACCCAAAAGGTACATGAATATAACCAAAGAAAATTAGAAGAATGCAAGAAAATATCTGTGGCTTCTCAGGCAGAAATTGATGTGGTTAATGTGTTCTTCTTAGTCCACACTGCTTAACAGGAGAATGACTGTGAGATACTGGGCATGTCTACACATGCATTAATACACTTTAATTAATGCACATTAAATCTAGTACCTCCATTGAGTATCTTTACATGTGCTCTGGGGGTGGGGGTGGGAGCTTTAATTAGAGCAGCTCTGAGAAAATAAAGTGTTACTCATGTATTGTGTGTGTGTGTGGCGGGGTGTGGGAGTATATGGGGGGGTTGTGAGAGTATGGCTGTGTAGGGGGCATAGGGTATGTTGGGGTATATATATAAGTTGGTGGGGGTTGTGGGGGAAGGGTGTGGGTTTGTGGCGTGTGAGGGAGGGTGGGGGGTGTAGGTACCCCCCACAAGCTCCCCCCCAGGGCATGCAGCCCCCGCTGCCAGAAGCAGCAGCATCAGGTGGGGAGGTCAGGGTGCTCATGCCCAGTGTAAGAACCCAGTGAGGGTCCTTTTCTGCAGAGCTGCCCAGCCAGTCAGCCCCTAGCCTGTACCAGTGCATGGGATTGTTTTGTCCTAAGTGCAGGACTTTGCACTTGTCCTTGTTGAACCTCATGAGATTCCTTTGGGCCCAATCCTCCAATTTATCTAGGTCACTTTGAATCCTAGCCCTTCCCTCCAGCCTATCTACTACTCCCTCCAGCTTGGTGTCATCTGCAAACTTGCTGAGGGTGCACTCTACACCATCTTCCAGGTCGTTGATGGAGACATTGAATAAAACTGGCCCGAGGACTGACCCCTGGGGCACTTCACTTGATACTGGCTGCCAACTAGACATTGAGCCATTGATTACTATCCTCTGAGCCCAATGCTCCAGCCAGTTTTCTATTCACCTTACAGTCCATTCATCTAGACCACACTTCCTTAGCTTGCCTGCAAGAATGTTGTGGGAGACCATATCAAAAGCCTTGCTAAAGTCAAAATATACCACATCCACTGATGAATCCATGCTGATGGTTCCTAATCACCGTCTTTTCCTACAAGTGCTTAGAAATGGATTCCTTGAGGATCTGTTCCATGATTTTTCCAGGGACTGAGGTGAGAATGACTGGTCTATAGTTTCAAGGATCCTCCTTTTTCCCTTTCTTAAATATGGGCACTATGTTTGCCCCTTTCCAATCATCCAGGACCTCTTCTGATTGCCATGAGTTTTTAAAGATGATGGCCAGTGGCTTAAATCTCTTCGGCCAACTCCCTCCGCACCCTCGGGCGTGTCCATCCAGCCCCATGGACTTGTATATGTCCAGCTTTTCTAAATAATCCCTAAACTCTTCTTTCACCAATGTTGGCTGCTCACCTCCTCCCCAAACTGTGCTGCCTAGTGCAGGGGTCTGGGAGCTGACCTTGCCTGTGAAGACTGAGGTGAAGAAGGCATTGAGCACTTCAGCCTTTTCTGCATCCTCTTATACTCACTCCTCCATATTTATTTGTCTAAGGTCCCACTTCTTATAAGTTTTCTTTTTGTGACTTAGTTTACTGAAGTTAAGCCAAATTGGTCTTCTGCCATACTTGCTAGTCTTCCTTCTTGTCTTCCTCACAAGGATGGTTTGTTGCTGCACTCTCAGTAAGGCTTCTTTAAAGTATAGCCAGCTGTCCTGGACTCTTCTCTCAGTCTGGCTTCCCAAGGGATCCTGCTCATGAGCTCCCTGAGCGTGTCGAAATCTGTTTTTTTGAAGTCCAGGGTCCTTACTCTGCTGCTTTCCATCCTTCCTTTCCTCAGCATCCTGAACTCAATCATTCCATGGTCATTGCTGCCTAAATTGCCATCCACTACTACGTTCCCGACCAATTCTTCCCTGTTTGTGAGCTGCAGGTCGAGAAGAGGATGGCTCCTAGTTGGCTGCTCCAGCACTTGCACTAGGAAGTTGTTCCCAGCACTTTCCAAAAACTTCCTGGATTCCCTGAATCTTGCTCTTTGAAGAATAAAAATTTCTTATTGAACTTTATCAGTTTTATTCAGAATGTTGGTACTGTTTTACAACAATAAAATACTTAAAACATTGGCTAAGGAGGATATAAGAAGGACAATAAAATGAGCAAAAAGAACAAATGGAAAAAAAGGGAAATATGTGGCAATGAATATAATTAATGAGTTAATAGAGTTAAGTTATATGAAACTAAAAATATTAACTAAATATCAATGCCACCAGGATTAAGACAATAATGAGGAATTTTAAAAATATTTCAGAAATAAAAGAAATCCTAACAAATATGTTAGTAGAGGGAGATGGTAAAATTGTTACTAAAGATACAGAACATGCAGGAGCTTCAATATATATTTTTGTACCCTAGTTGGAAAAACTACATATGTAGCCAGATATAGTGATGACAAAATATAAGTTCCTCCAAAGATTTTAAAAGAGTTGGCCAAGGAACTATCTGGTCCATTGATTTGCATTTTTAATATGTCCTGAGAAGCCGAACCAATATACAAAAAAAGGAAAATAGGTTGTCCCAAGCACGTGAGGATCAGTTAGTTTAACAGGAATGCCAGGCAAAATCCTGGAATGGCTTATAAGCTTCAATAAAAAATATTCTCTTTCAGTAAGGAGTGGTAATATAATTAATATCAGCCTCCATGGTTTCATGTAAAATTGGAGTTATCAAATTAACTTAATAGCCTCCCTTTCACAAATGCACAGGTCTGTCTGATAAAAAATAATCATATTAACATATCATATTAACATATCAGCTCCACATCTTATATCTAAGAACAAAAATTCTAGATTAGAGGATGTGGACTATATTTGAAACAAATGTGCGTATCAGTAGAGATAGCCAGCTGAATATGAATTCCAAAGAAAATGCCTTGGTTAAAGAAAATCATATCAGATATATTTAGTATAGGTATATTAACAGGGGAACCCCAAACAGAGGCATGAAGGTAGTATTACTGCTGTGTACAGTATTGGTGAAACCATTACTGGATAAAGTGTCAAGTTCTGGCATGCACAGAGCACAGTGAAGAGGACCATTTGAAGTCAGGAAAACAGATGCTAGACAGTGAAGGTTAAAGAGGTTAAATTTATTTACCTTATTAAAGGGAAGGGGTGATTAAGCGATGAGTACTGGCAGAGTGACAATATTTTGATAGTAAGGGGCTTTTGTGAATAAAAAGACAGGATCTTAGAGCTGGCAGGTGTAATCAGTCAGCAGTGTACTATGTGGTCAGAACAGATTGCCAAGAGATGTAGTAAGTTCCTCTTCACTCGGAACTGTAAAATCAAGACTGTATGTCATTTTAAAATATGTACTCCAGTTCAGAGACAAACTCTTGGGCTAGAAACAAGAATCACCAGATACAATTCTATGGCTTGTGGTAGAAGAATCGATGACCAGACACTTCTAGCCTTGAAATATGTTAGTCTATCTGAAATCACTTTTATTGGCCACTGAACTCTTGTTGGGGGGCATGAGCTGAAACTTATGGGCATTGGCATCTGGAACCCTGTACTTCTATGGGACAGGCATAGGTTTGACATATATCCATTGCCAGCTTCTAAAAAGATGTGTTTTGATCCTGCCATGAAATTGGGGAAGTTGTCA
The DNA here is from genome assembly GCF_000455745.1 of Alligator sinensis. Classification (NCBI taxonomy): domain Eukaryota; kingdom Metazoa; phylum Chordata; order Crocodylia; family Alligatoridae; genus Alligator; species Alligator sinensis. Next base: position 482,361 of record NW_005842289.1, read on the forward strand.
GTGTCTGTCCTCTGGCCTTGTTGTTCCAACATGTTTCCTGATTCTTGCATTAGGGCAATCTTTTCCTTCTTGCCCAGAAGAAGCACGTACAGTATAGCTGGATATCAGACCAATGTGCAACTGGTTTTATAGGGACAGCCCTATGCAATCATGTCACACACCACTAATTAGACATCCTGTAGCTTATATGGGTACAACCTAGTTCATTTCTAAGGACTAGTCTGTTTTTCCTCTATGGCAAGCCTGGAAGAGCAGCCTTAGATGCAGATTCTACCCATTTACTCTTTCTCCAAGTACACCAGAGCTTGGAAATCAGGAAATGTTGCCATGTTAGTATGGTCTCAGGTGGACACCAAGAAGTGGATCCAAGACAGAGCATGAACACGAGCATAATGAGCAGTGGGCAACCAGGGCACCAGTCCCAGGTGTCCACTTTCAGGGGCTTCAAGAACAGCAACTGCTGCTGCCAGTCAGTTGGCCTGGCCCCTGCTTTCTTGCTGCCCTGGGTGAAACCCTTGGCTGTTATGCCTCAGAACATGAGTATGTCTTCATGCACATGCTCAGGGCTGCACTAAGTCAGCTACAGCGCTTCATTTCTGAGCTTCAACATGTGCTGGGTGGCAGTGAGTATGTGAGCATGCTTCTTGGCAACACTTCCAGGTATGCCACAGACAGTACAGACATTCCTTAGGAGACCTAGGCTGCTGAGCAGCTGCTAAACAGAAGAACCAGGCTTATTTCGGATTTTCACATCTTCAGTAATGATAACAAAGCTGCAAGAAGAAAAGTTAAGTAATTCAAGCTCCGTCATATTTCATATAACAAGCTAGAATAATAACCCTTGTGAACATACCATAAGTGAACGATTGATTTTCCTTGATGTGATAATTAGAAGCAGTGGTGTGATCCATTTCTTGTGACGTAGAAGATGATACCTGGCTCTCCTCCAAGGCTGGCTGCAGCTTCACGTGACCCATTATGTGACAAAACAAAAAATGTATTGGAAAATCAAAGTGATATAAAATAAATTAAATATTTTTCTAAAGGGTCTAATTCAAAGCCTGTTGAAGTCAGTAAGAGCCTTTCCATTGATTCTGATGGACATTATATCAGGCTCATTGTGTGGTGTTTAATGGAAATGCACGAATGTCACGTGTCTCCCGAGGCTGGGGGGGCACGGCCTCCCAGCCCCATTGGTGGAGGGGCCCCACTCCCAGCTTCAGGGAAACAAATGTGGATGCTGGGGTTTTAAACTTGGTGCTATATTTGTTTCCCTGCTTGGAGACAAGAAAGCGCCAAGTTTAAAGCTCTGCTTTTGCTTCCCTGCTGATGATAATCCCAAAGCCCCATATTGGTAGTGGCCCCTGTGCTCAGGTCCAGCTGACCCATCCATTAATCCACATATGAACATAAAACTTTCCTTGTGCAAGCCCAGCCAGCACAAAAAAGAACCCCCCCCCGGCTCGCCCCTCGCCACTCCTTCCTTGCTACTGCACTGGCAGTCGTGAATGGTGTGGCAGCCAGCACGAGTGCTGTGGCAAGGAAATTTTGTACTCAGGGCAAAGTCCGCAGCAGCAGTCCACCATCGCCCCGTGCACGGATCTGGGGGGCAGCCCCCCCCATGCTTGCCTGGGATTGCACGCAGTGGCAGGAGCTGCCCTTGCCCTGTGCCCATGCCCCACCAACTAAGCCACTCATGGATCCGTCCTGCACTCCACCCTGGCTGGCTGGGCAGTGCCTTTTGGTACCCCTCCAGGTCCCGGGAGGGGGGGCAGTCATCCTGCTTGCCCCCCTAATGTTATTACAGCACTGGCACTCAAGAATGGTGCAGCAGCCAGCACATAAAAAAAAAAGCGGGCAGCTATGGGCTGTATTCAGCCAGGGGCAGAGGCAGGGGCTGTTGTGACCCTAGCCAGGGAAACACATTACACCCATTTATTGAAAGGGGGCAGCTGCAATTCGAAGAGACATCTGGTGGACAAAGGTTGAACTACAAAAAAGTCGCAGTGCCATCTGCTGGGCAAAGAGGCTCATTACATGTCTTTGAGTGCCTTTGTATTTGCATCCAACGTACCCATGGACTCCACGGTTTAATTTGTGGTGAGCCAAACTAAACTACGTCCGAGGAGTTTTACTTTAATGTGCCAGAAGTACTTTTATAGCGTCCAGAAAAACCTCTCGTGCAAACAGTCACACTGTTGCAGCGAAAAAAAAGGACAAACAATGTGGCGTGTGCAAAGGCTCTTAGGTCTAAAATAGTGCTTGATCATGACGCGTATTGCAGGCTTTCTTAATGTATATATATAGCAAGTTGCATAGCCAGCATTCTACAGCAACTATAAGGAAAAACACACTTTTGAGTCTATCTTGGCACAGAGATTTTTTTCTTGCTGCTCGTTAATGGGCATGTCTACACATGCATTTAAGCCTGCCTAAATTTAATGCACATTAGCTTAATGTGCATTAGGTGGATTTAGGTAGGCATCTACATGTGCAGGCATTAAAGTGCATTAACACTGTGTGTGTGGACTGACTTGGGACTAAAATTAGTCCCAAGACAGTCCACACGTACAGCGTTAATGTGCTTTAATGTATCTACGCAGTCATTAATGCATTTTTACTATTTGCACCTAAATTTAATATCTGCATTTGCAGGTATCAAATTTAGGCGTGGATAGCCTAACTTGGCCATTTTTAAAGTTCACTAAGGGTGTGCATGTGTAGATGTGCACCCTAATGCACCTTCAATTTAGGCTAATGTGCCTTAAAGCATCTTTTGTAGTCATACCCAGTGTGTGAAAAAATCTTAAGAGTAATCCAGAACAAAACAGAAAATGAACTTCATTCAAACAGGAAGGGACTGCAAGCAACAAGGCCTAGAAAAGTTAGGCTGGTAGCTCATAACGGAATCAGGCAAAATCTAAGGGCGTTTATACGCATAACTTTTAGTTCTTGGACATGCCAGAGATCCGCTGCTTCAGAGCAGGCTGTGCAGGGCCTGCCCACCCCAGCCCCACTCCCTCCCGCACCACCATGGGGGGCAGATCGAGGCCCCAGGGGGGCAAAAGCGGAGACCCTCCGGTCTTTGCATGGGGCAGAGGCAGCTGCCACTGCATGCTGTGGTTTGCTCCCTGCTGCAGATCCCTGAGAGTGGCCAACGCCACATGCCTGCCACTGCTGGGCTGTGCCCGTGGTGTCGTATAGCTCTTGGGACAGCAGGGCTTATAGTCCAGCCCACAGCGGCAGCTGCCTCTGCCCTATGCACAGATCGGGGGGCTGGGTGGGGGTGGGCACATGCCCCACTGGGCCTCTGCTTGTCGAACCACCCAGCATGGCCAGGGCCCCACTCACCCCAGCCCTTGGTCCTGCCTGTGCCCTGCTCCCTTTCTCACTGCTGGGTCCTTGATCTGCCCCCCGTCCCGCCCTTTTCCCTTCCCCCACAGACTTACTTGCTGCAGAGAGGGGGGGGGGGGGGCATGCGTGTATGCGCATGGGCACTCAGCCTCCCCCAAATTATTTCTCTCTCTACCTAATCGTGTAACACATTTCTAAGCACCTGGCTTAGATACATTCCCAAACCAGGTATTCTGGAATGCATATTTTCTGTTGTGCCTGTAACTATCCACCTATACAAGAAGATACAAGATTTGTGTACCAATGGGTGCATCTACATGAGATACGACTGTGCAGTGGCTACTGCACATTTTCTTAGTACTTGTATAAGCAAATAGTAAATAAATGCACAGTAACTGGAGTTACTGTGCAGTAGCACCAGTAAGTAAATGCCTTTTAAGTGATGCCGCTGTACAGTAGCCTAATACTACTGCATAGTAGCGTCTAGGCCTGGTTTTTGTTACATGATGGTATTGTGCAGTAGTATCAGGTTACCGTGCAGTCAGTGGCTCATGTAGATATGCCCAGTGTAAATTAGAAATGTTTGAATCTATGTCCACACCTGGATAAGACTCAGTTTGTAAAGACTGATTATAATCTGTACTGATTGTAACACAAGTTAAATGAAAATAAATCAAACACTGGGCTTCAAAAATGAAAAGGAGATTTTTTTTGTCTTAGGAAATAAAACTATTATAGAACTATGTGCTGCAAAGAGTGCATGTCTACATATGCGCTTTACTGTGGAGTGGACTAATTTGTTCCACAGTAAAGTATCACTGCCTACATGTACACTGCTGTTAGGCTGGCACAGAAGTAATTTACTTCACTGTAGGATAGTCTTGTCAGACACAAGTACTATTCGACGTAAAGTGCAATTAATTAGTGCACTGACACACAGGGATGGGGGCCCAACTAGGGGATGTCGAGGTCCAGCAGCAGTTTGGCTAGATGACAAGGGCCAAGACCCATGTTTATGAAGACATGGCCTGATAGATGCAGGAGTGTGGAAACCGGCAGTCCTGCTGGCAATTCCAGGTCAAGGCCAAGGCCCTGAGGACACAGTGGGTCTGTGTCTTTTCTTTCCTGTGGGAGCTTCTTCTCTAGCAGCTGCCAGAGAACTCTCCCTGCCAGCCCCAGCCCTGGGGCTTAGACGTGCCCAGGGCCCTGCCTCCTTCTGGTCAGCTGACTGGGGACAGGTGTTAGGGGTGTTGGTCTAAGGACATGGCACTGGTAGACAAGGTTCTTTGGGTCAATCTGGTATCTTTTAGTAGACCAACTGAACAGTTAGATAAATATATCTTAGCAAGGTTTCAGGTTGAAAAACCCTTCATCAGGCTGAGGAAGCACCTACAATTGGTGTGTGTGCTGTTCCTGGATAGAAGGAATAATAAAGAAGTCAGTGGCTGGCAAGAAAGCCAGTCAGGGAAAATGGAAATGGAGGCATCAGGGGGTGGGGGACATCTGTGTTGAGTCCAAGAGTTTCTGTATCCAGGGGGTTGAAGTGCAGTTCATAGGCATATCTGTGAAAAGTGGTTTGTATATTCAAACAAGCACTGAACCTCACTAACCTCATCACCAGAAGCCAACTTCCTACAGCCCAAAACACACCGAATGCATCCAGGCCATGCCATGACAAGACATGCAAAACCAGCCAACAATATCTCCAGGGTGGCAATATCTTCACAATACATATCTCCATCAGGGCACCAAATTACCTGTCTCCAATATCTCAGACCTGAACCTCAAAGGGACTTTACAAACCACTTTTCACAGATGAGCCTATGAACTGCACTTCATCAACCTCCTGGATACAGAAACTCATGGACTCAGTATAGACATTGGAATTCTGACACACTACAACCT
>NW_005842289.1:487629-491486 GCF_000455745.1 Alligator sinensis
TCCCCAGGTACCACTGCACTTTTACCTGTACTGCTACATCCCTCGTGCCCCGCAACCCCAGCCTGTCCCTCACCCCCTGATGCCTCCATTTTCATTTTGCCTGCATTGAATGTCAGTCTCTGGCTTCTTTACTATTCCTTCCATCCAGGAACAGCACACACACTAACTGCAGGTGCTTCCTCAGTCTGACAAAGGGTTTTTCAACCCAAAAGCTGGCATCCCAGGCAGCTAAGCTGAGCTCACCTGGAGCCTCACAACTCCACTGCAACCAGCAAGCCTCAGGCCTGTCAAAGACATGACGGGTCTGGGCTTTCCCCAGCCAGGACTGTGTGCATGCATGTGGTGGCTGGAGGTTATGGCGCCTCCTACCCATCTTTCACCAGGGAGATCCTCAGTCCTGGCATTTCCTGGGGCTGCCATGCCACCGGCAGTTCTACCAGGCCTCTGGACCCTGGCAGAGTGCAGTTTTAGTGGTCATGCCCAGGACCTGGGGTCTTCTCCTTCCCCATAGCCCCAGCCCATACCTCCAAGTTCATCCTGGCATGGGAGCTCAGCAGGGACATGTTCTTCCCCAGCTGGCTAGTGATGCAAGGAGTGCTGCCTCCAGCTCTGAGAGCAGGGCATTAAATAGTTTTTTAAAAATGAAAAAAGGAAATAGGTACGGACGGAGCGAGGAGAGTGGCACTCGTTCCATCTGCACCTGGAGCTTGGGGAACCCCAGCAGCAGGAGGTTCACCTTGAGGAACACCAGCTGCTCCACCAAACCAGGATCCAAGGAGGTACGGTGGGGTGTCACGACATCACCAGCAATGCTGAACACCCACTTGCTTGGAACACTGGTCGGTAGACAAGACAGGTGTTCCTGGGCAAGCATGGCCAGATTCAGGCAGATCTGGCTGCGGCTTGCCCAGTAAACCAAGGGGTCACACAGCGGCAGTTACACGTCCTTAGTGAGATAGGCAGCTACCAAGGCTTGAGCACTACCTGCCTGATGGTGGGGTCTGGTGCCTCTGGACCCCACCATGAAAGCCATGCCTTTGGCCCACATTGGCAGAGCCTGCGGTGGAGGGGGAAACTGGCTGGTGGATGGCGTGCTGGCATGAGACAGTGGATCCCCCTCTTCCACATCTCCCTGCCTGTGCCCTTCTGCCTCCCTGACTCTCTTCACCAGCACCTCTGCCCACTGATTCAGGCTTTGGTTGCTGCATACGCTCCCCTTCACCCTCAGGTCACACATGGTGGCCAGCACGTGGACTGTACTAGACCACAAAAGATCAAGCCACTTCCTGATGCCCTCCTTCAGCTGCCTCACCAGTGCCTGTACATCTGGTGACAGTGGCTTGCCCCAGCCAGGAATATTGATCCCCTGGAACTTCTCCATTTGGTTCTGAAGTTCCCTCACTACAGGGATCACCTGGCTAAGGACAACATTGCTTGTGCGGAGAGTCTTGATGGCCTCAATGAAGGGCTTGAGGACCACCAAGATCTGGGAGATGGTATCCCACTCAGCTCTGTTGAAGGGTCCGCTGATCCCAATCTCTCCGAGCAAGGCCATCTCATGATGGCCTTCTGTTACTCTACCAGTCTCTCAAGCGTCAGGTATGTGTAGTTCCACCAAGTCTCCACATCCTGCATGATTTTGTGCTGTAGGATGTTCAGCTCTGCCTGTTTGTCCTGCAGCATCTTCCCCCACTTGATGCTCCAGTGGAAGTATCCTGCCACCTTCCTGCATTTTGAAATGAGCTTGCTAGTGGTGCTGGCACCATCACCAGCAGCCCTGTTCCCCTCCAAGAGGTCCCGGACAATGAGGTGGAACTTGTGTGCCACACCGCGGATGTCAACTTTGTTGGCATCATGGACTGCCTTGACCATATTGGACCCATTGGTGGTAACTGTGAACCTATGGGTGAGCTCGCCCTGCCCAATGAGCCACCCCTGCACCAAGTGGTTCATGGCCCCCATGATCTCTGTTGCTGTGTGGAACTCATCCATCACCTCAGCTTGAAGGAGAGCCCACTGATGGCCTGACTGATCATACCAGTGCCCTGCAAGGGAGAGGTAGGCATGATCTCTGCCCTGGCTGCTCCAGATGTCTGAGGTGAAGTGTAAGGCCACTTGTGGAGCTGCCTTGCGCAGCTCCTCCCCCAAGTACTCCCTGCATGCCTCATAGAGGGAGGGCACCATCGTCCTGCTGGAGGTGGTGCCCTTGAGTGCCATGAACCACCTGAACCCTGGCCGCTCAACTAAGGAGAAGGGCTAGCCATCCACAGCAAGCATCTCCCCAGTGCTCTGGGTGATCTCGTTCACCTTTGCTACACGCCCCCCTGTGTGCCTGCCTTTCTCTCACTGTTCCAGGGTAGTCTGCCTTTGCTTTTGGGGGATGGGGGCTTTGGAGTGAGATGGGGACTTCCCTTTGGGCACACTTCCACTGGTGCCAGGCTGAGGAGGAGCAAGGGCAAGGGGGTGGTGCCTGCAGAGATGCATCAGCATCCCCATGGTGCTCATGTGTTTTGTTTGCTTGCCCCAGCTGCTTTTGGCTCAGCAGCGCAGGCAGATAGCATATGTGGGATCATCTGCGAGCTCAAAATGATCCCAGACCACACTATCTGCTCACTTCTGGGGTGCGGGTGCATGTGTGGATGCTACCTTTCCCCACTCCTCAGCAGGCAGAGGCACAGCTACGGGGGAGCGGACTCAGCTGAGCCACTTGCCTCCACACCCTTTAGCTCAACCTCTTCCAAAGTGCCTTCTGGGGAAGGAGACCTGGCTCTAGGGGAAACTTGAGGGGTGTGGAGCACAAATTCAGATGATTCCCCCTCTTTCCCCAGAATTTCCCTTTCTAGGGCACTCTAGATCCAGATCCAGCTCCAATTCTTCTGGCACTGGAAGGCTCAGCATGGGAAGTGAAATGGGGGTGGAGGAGACTGTCATGCTGGTGCTGCTGCTTGTTTGTCATGGTGGTAGTGGTGGGGTTATGGCTAGTGCTCTTAGAGGGGATGCAGACTCAGGAACAGGCACTGGCACTGCTCCCCTCTCCTTGCTGCCTGTAGTAGTGGAAGACTCATGCCTGCTTGGTGTAGCAAAGAGGTTGCACCTTAGTTTTGTGGGGGAGGACTTACAGCTCTCCCTCTACTCCCACTTCCACCTGTCCCTGAAGACTTGCCAGCCGCCTTTCCAGCATGCTTCATGGTGTGTTTCATAGTGTCTTTGCCTTGGTGTGCTGGAAAATGTGTGTTCCTCTGTAATGTTATCTGATTTATGTAATATATGTAGATAATTGTATATGTATGTGTATTTATGTGATGTATGCATGTGGTTATGTATTTATGTAATAAATAAAATAAAAATATATAAATGTATGCATGTGTTCCTGTATAAATTCTATATTATAATATGCAATATATGCTGTGCTTCCCTGCACAGTGAATGGAATGCACACTGTGCGAGAAAGCACAGATTTCTTTCCTGGGGGAAAAGAATCAAAATAGAGGATTTTGGGGGAGAAATAAATTGAAAGGAATGAATGAATGTAATAATAAAATAAAAGGGTATGGAAAGCAAAAGATATTGACGAATCGCACTTGCTAGGAACAAGCTACCAAGTAGGAAACGATAGCCTGTGTTGTCCGATGCTGCTGAGCTGCTGGAAGACACAGCTCAGTAACTGACCCCAAGGCAGAAAGCAGTTCATTTCAAACAATGCTGCCTTTTATGCTATTTTTCATCCCTCCTCCAGAGCACTGGAATTGGAAGGGACCTCAGGGAAGGATCACAGTCACTGGTCAGCTATACAGTCAATATCAGAGCAGCTCTTCTCCCCTCTTCTCCCTCCCTCTTCTTAATTTCTGTTTCCCTAC
>NW_005842289.1:491496-491856 GCF_000455745.1 Alligator sinensis
TCAGCTTTATAACTCAAAACATTTCAAAACTTTCAAAACATTTTGACTGCCATCATTACATTTCAAGACTGTTTTGGAGCCCTTTGTTTCATTTCAATTTTGCTGTTTCGAGCTCGAAATGAGTTGAAACAGCATCGAAATGAAACAGACGGCAAAATTTCACACAGCCCTAGCAGATAGGACAGTGTCCACTTAGGGCAGGGGTCGGCAAAACCCGGCATGTGTGCTGAGCATGGCACGCAAGGCCATTTTGCTCAGCATGCCACGTCCAGCCCCGGCTCTGGGTAGCTGCTGGAGCCCAGGCTGCTCCCAGCAGGGCTTGCAGCACCCCAGCCGCCTGCTGGGAGCCGCCCAGGTCCG
>NW_005842289.1:491890-494525 GCF_000455745.1 Alligator sinensis
CAGCAGCTACCCAGAGCCAGGGCTGGCTGTAGCCGGGAGGCTCCAAACAGCTGTGCCAGGCTCCAGAGCCCCGGCATCAGCTCTGTACTGGTGCATGCATCCGCGCGTTGAAGTGGGCAGTGGGGGAGGGGCCTGAGGCAGTGCAACTTCGGTCTCTCCCCAGCTCCCAGCACAGAGCTGGTGACTGGGCTCCGGAGCCTGGCACAGCTGTTTGTAGCCAGCCTGGGCTCTGGGCAGCTGCAGTAAGCAGTGAGCAGGCTGCAAACAGCTGCACCGGGCTCCACAGTTCCGGCATCAGCTCTATGCTGGTGGTGACTGCGTGCGCACCTCAGGGCACAGCAGAGCAGCGCAGTCCGCCCTGAGGTGCCCGTGCAGTTGCCACCCCACCGCCCACTCCAACGTGCGGGTGCATTCACTGATGCTGGAGCCTGCCGGGCTCCGGAGCCTGGCACAGCTGTTTGGAGTCTGGAGTTATGCCATCACCTCTGTGCCAGGAGCAGGGGAGAGACTGGGGTTGCACTGCCTCCCCCACCGCCCACTCCAACGTGCGGGTGCATTCACTGATGCTGGAGCCTGCCGGGCTCCGGAGCCTGGCACAGCTGTTTGGAGCCTCCCGGCTGCAGCTGGCCCCGGTTCTGGGTAGCTGCTGCTAGCTGGGAGCGTGGGCTGGGGGGCAGGGGCTTTGGGTGGGGGGCACAGGACAGCAGGGCTGGGGGGCAGAGGCAGCAGGGCTGGGGGCAGGGGCTTTGGGTGGGAAGCAAGGGGCACATTCAGGGCATCCTGCCATGTACCCCCTGCCCTCATTGTGTTTTCGTAGGAGGAGTTTTAGTTTGCTGCCCTACAGCAGCAGAGCGAAGCACTGGGCTCTATGCAGCTCAGGGGCTCTGCAGAAAGCCCATGCACGCAGCCTGGCAGCAGCCCAGGAAGGCCAGCCCCACCCACAAAACGGGGAGCCTGATCTTTTTTTTTTCCCTCCTGGAGCCTGCCTGGCTGCATGAGCTGCGTGGAGGCCCCGTGCTTCCTCCACGGCTGTGGTGCCTGTGGGTGGGTGCTGCCTGGCGGGGAGCCGCTGCTGCTGTGGAGGGAAGCAGTGGTCTCCTCCGCTGCTCGGGGACTGCTCCGCCTGCCGGCAGCTCGCTCTCTCCTCCCTGCTGCTGGAGAGGCAGATAACTGCACGGGTGTGTGCATGACATGGGGGCTTACTTGGCCCTAAATTGAAGTGTTTTTAAAAACCCACTTTTTCAAATTAGGGCCATCGTTTCATCTACACGCACCCTTAAACACCTTCTGTGATGGAGAGTTCATATCTTCCTAAGGCGGTTTATTCCGATGCCTTGCTGGTCTAACAGCAAAGAAGTTTTTCCTGACATCCAGTATAAATCTACTTCGCTGAAACTTCAAGCCATTGGTTTGTATCCTGCTCTCTGCAGCAAGAGAGAAAAAGTGTTCTCCCTTTTTACGGAAGCCCTTCAGGTATTTGAAGAATGGTATCATGTCCCCTCATAAATGTCTGTTTCCACAAGCTAAACATGCTTATTTCCTTCAGCCTCTCCTTGTATGGCTTGTCTCCTAACCCCTTTATCATTTTTGTGGCAGGCTTCTGGATCCTCTCTCAATGCTATCCTTTCTAAAATGTGAAGCCCAAAGCTGCAGGCGTAAATAATGCTGATTAAAGAAGCATGCTCCCCTTCCATGTCTTGCACATAATGCTCCTACTGATGCAGCCCAACATTACATTCACCTTTGGGGCAGCTGCATCAAACTGCAATCTCGTATTGAGTTGATGAGCCACCAGGACTCCTAGATCCTTCTCCATAACGCTGCCACCCGCCCAATTGTTACCCTACGCCCCACCGCGGGTGCAGAAATCTGGAGGCCATGTACCCCTCCACTGCCCACTGAATCCCCTGTGCCCCCCTCACACATCACCTGTGCACAGCCCCCGCTTTTCCACACACCCCCTCCCTTCCTCACATATTGGGGGAAGGGACCCGGGGGGGGGCGGGGGCGAATCGGGGCAACTGCCCCGGGCCCCATGCTTTGCGGGGCCCCGCGGAGCGGCTCTGCGTCCAGCCGCGTGCTCCCCCGACACCAACGCTTCCGCCATGCAGCACCCTCTTCAGGTCTTGGGCCTGGAATGGAGCAGGGCGGGGCCCGCATGGGCCGATTTGCCCGGGCCCTGCACCCTGCGCGGGTCAGCTCTGGCTGGGGCTAGCGGGAGGCACCAGCAGGGCTGAGGGGGCTGGAGGCCAGGAGCGCCGGCGGGGCGAGGGAGGCAGCATAGCACTGCAAGGGAACGCAACCCCCCCCATCAAACACCAAAATGTATAGGAATATTTTATTACGACTGAGGCACTCGTAGGCTTCCAGCTTGCTACAAACGCCCAGATCAGGATCTAGCCCTCCTCTCACTGCCCAGTGGGGCCAGTCCTGTGCGGGGCTGGGGCGGGGGAAGCTGGGCCGGCACCTCCCCGACCCCCGAGCCGCCCCCAGGGTGAAGGCGGGGAAGGGGCGACCGGGGCCCAGCTCTTCCCATCACCTCCCTCCGCGTACTGCTGCTGTGGCCGACTCGGCCCCTGTAGGAGCTGCCCTGGCCTCCGCCCTAGGCCGGGCCGGGCCGAGCCGACCGCCTATG
>NW_005842289.1:494897-498759 GCF_000455745.1 Alligator sinensis
GGGAGCGGCCAGGGCGGGTGTGAAGGCCGCCTGCCCCAGACGCGGGTCCCTAGGGGCGTACGAGGTGCCGGCCTGCTGCCGAAATGGCACCCTGCCCTTCCGTGTCGTGATCGCTGGAAACCACCACCCACCCCAGAGGCCTGGGCCACGGGCAGGGTGCTGGGAAGCGAAGCCCCGGGGCTGAGGGCTTGCCTTGGGACCTGCTGCAATGCCGAAGGCAAGGGGGCAGTTTTATTGCAAGCCAAGGTGCACTCATTTCACGAGACAGCAGAGCTTTTAGGACTAGGAGATGTAGTTTTGTCTTAGATGATCATCTCTTTCCCACTTCCCCTCATTACTCTTCAATAAGTAAAAGCACCAGGGAATTTCATGCTAAAAACAAAAGCTGTAAGGATATGAGGTCTGCTCAGCTTTTGCCAGGTCAAAATTATAAGTGCAAAATTTTACACTAAGGTTAGATTCGCTTGCTTGAAGACATTTGTCATTATGTGGATACAAATTTTAGATTTGCAAATTCACACTTGAAATGTCTACATTAACATTCCATGTTAAGATATTTCTAGCCTATTGTAACAATATGGGATTAAATAAAAATTCATTAGAAGCCCAGAAACTTCACACTTGGAGAGGCGCTCACACTCTAACGTAAATGCACCCAAACAACCTTAACTTTCCCCTGTAATGATACTATACAATAACTGTCCAATTATAATTCATGTATAATAGTGATTTTTTTAAAGCTATGCTAGATTTTTAATTTCCCCCCCAAACTCTCCATCACAATAAACATAATTTTTAGGTGCAACAAAATATTTTAATATGATAACTAAGGTGTGTCAATGTGGTATTCAGAATTACATAGTAGGGTATGTGGTACACTTGGGTCTCTATGCAAAGTTGTTTTGTGCGAATTTGCTTATATACAACGACCTTATTTATAAAGAAATTCACTTTGTGTGAGAAAATGATCTTATGCAAAGAGGCATGCAATGCGGCTATGCATGTAATAATGGATTCGCTTTATGCAAATTTGCTTTACATGCAAGGTTTTTTCGGAATGCAACCCTCGCATAAAGAGAGACCCAAGTGTATTGTATTTTACTGTTGGATGCTTTCTACTACTGCATTTTTTTGTGACTGACTGATACCATGCTAACCTAAAGCACTGATATTGCATTAGATACCTGCTAAATGTTCAATAAAGTCCATTTTATTTGAGTATGTAAAGATGGCATTTTAAAAATTTTAGTGTTGTCAGTGATAACACAGTTACCATACAGCTGAATACTAATGCTAGACACATCACTTGGTTGCAATGTACAAGAAGCTAGTGCACATTACTTGTGCTAGCTCAAAGGGCTTTGTAGACCCAGGTGTTCAATGACTGCTTGACAGATGATAGCCATCTACTGTTTACAAAGTCATTCTTGCCTATTGATATTATTTTCTTTTTCATTTGGAAGGAACCAGAGATAGATAATGAATCCATAGAGGAGGACTCAATTCATTTTAATGTTGGTGGCTGGCATTTTTCAATTCCTAAAAGTAAAATCACTCAGTTTCCAGAATCTCTACTGTGCAAAGAAGCTTCTACACTGTTTGAGTCTGAAAACCCAAGATTATTCATTGACAGAGATGGATCCATATTCAGACATGTATATTATTATCTGCATACCTCAAAACTGTCTTTTTCCAGCTGCGCTGAATTGAAGTTGTTATATGAGCAAGCATTAGTTTTGAAGTTGCCACCTTTATTACAGGTAACATTTGATGTTATATATGACTTTTTCTCTAAGCTTTGGTCACATTCATTTTCTTAAAGTTCCAAGGTGTAGGTGTGACTATATGGGTGCTTGAAATGGCTGCCTAACATTAATTACAGTAAAATCTCTGTTATCCAGTATGTCACCAGCTGGAGTACTCTATTAACTGGAGTTTCCAGTCAGCTGGCTAGAGGTGGGGGTGGGCGAGGGAGCTCACACATGGCAGCCACCACCACCCTGCACTGCCGCTGCTCTATGTGCAGCCACTGCCATGCCCTCCCCTCCTCCACCACATTCTGCTGGCTGGATATGGGGAAGGGAGGAGGGGTGGGGGAAGCTCCATTTTTGTTAAGTATGAACCCTCCAGTTTGGAGAAATTAAAAGAATCTTAAATTACATTTTATGAGTTTTTTTATATATAAATATTTTATAAATATATTCATTAAGTAGGGGCCAGATTGAGAAAAGTACTTGTGCATTATAATTGGCTTTAGTGGGATTATGTGTATTTTGTATAAAATCAGCATTAACCCAATTAAATAGGTGCTTGTGAAGCCTGGAGAATTTCTGTGTGGAGCTATATATGCCCTTTAGTACTTACACTAAATCACAGATAGGTACCTGTACACTTAGATACTGCATGTGCTATATAACATTTGCCATTTTGTTTAAGATCATTGTGGGTACAGGTAAGGTAATGTTAGGCTGCTTTGCTATTCATTAGCAAGTTGCTTGAGTACATAAGGCAGGGACTGGCTTGTTTGTCTAGGTGCAAATGGGGATGCCTATCTAGCTACTCTACCTCATTCATGACCCTCTTGGCTTCCATGTTTCCCATAATCTCTCTGGTTTCATTGTTCACAGCCTTCCAGTAGATCTGCCTATAATTGTCTGTGTGATTTGTTCTGTTCCTGAAAGCCTTACTGTGTGTGTCTTGTAGCAATCTCCATTTTAAATTCTGATGGTGCTTCAGGCTGAATTCTGTAGAAGGTACTTTTAGGTTGGCTAAATATTGGAGACTGCTATTTTTAGGATAGGATGCACCTGGCAGCAAGATACTATGTTTGGCTGGTTTTCTTAGCAATTAAAAAAAAATTATCTAGCTGCTAGTCAGTTTCACTGGGAATAGCAGCTAGTTAGGTCTCATCATTTTTACTACTGTTGATAGATAGACAGGAGGAAGGCAGTTAATTTGACATCTGGTGGTGAATTTTATTCTCAACAGCCACCTTGAAACTGAGGAAATTTCCCAGTTCTTTGCACATAGGAGACTTCTAGTGATGAGCCAAACAAAGGGAGACAGGGGAATTAATACTAGAGACTATTCTTGCAACTTGTGAACAAGTATGGTAATTTATTGACTCAGAAGAAGCAACCAGGCTGTGTATCTGATGGGCGATCTATCGAACTCAAGGAGGCAGCTGGCCGATTTTGCAAGCAGATCTCAGGGCTGACTAAGCGCAAGGGGCCCCGGCAGCCCCACCACTCCCCAGAGATTTCCAGATGGTCCCAAACTGCCACTTAAATTGCTTAATGTTTCCCTTAGTGGCTTCCAGGGCTTAATCGGGATTAAGCTGTGGAAGCCATTAATTGACATGTTATTAAGAAATCTGAACACTTAATTACACTCTAAAATGAAATATCTCATTAAAATAAAGTTATGCACACCATGAACAGTAACTAATACCAACTATATACTTTATATTACTATATATGTATAATACTATATATTAACAAATAACTACATACATTTTATTAAAACCAACTGTATACACTTTATAAATTAATACGAACTATGTACGCTCTATTTAAGGACATTATAAAAAGGAGTTTACTGAAACTGAATGCTGACCTTGAGATAGGCAGTTCATGCTAACTATTAAATGTGAGCGTGCCGCACCTAGCTCTAGTCACTGCAGACATTCTCCGTCTGTGGGGTGAACACTTGTCTGTACGCTGAGTTTGTTGGAATGGTAAGGCAGTGTCTTGCCAGGGCATAAAGATGTGGAAACCAGACAAAGACAGTCCCAGAACACAGGCACGGGCAACCGGCACTCTGCTAAAGTTCACATAAGCAGCACATTCATTGTCATACTCTT
>NW_005842289.1:498769-532968 GCF_000455745.1 Alligator sinensis
CCTTATTCTGGATTGTTTTCAGTAGATGAGGGTCACAACTCAGAACAGGCACCTGGTTGGGGTCCAAAATGTGAACAGCACTACGGAAGGAGGCAGCTGGTTGTCTGAACTGTGGTCGCAGTGATGGATCATACCTGTAGTACCAGTACAGCTTCACAGCTATTGCTTGGAACAGGTCCCTTATGCACTGGTTTTCATAGGGACACCTTGACAGTTCTTGCAATGCCCTGTCTTTGACTCAGCTTACTAAATCCATCAGCTTGTGTGCATGGTGTATCACAACCTGCCAGCTGGAAACCACATTAGGAGCTCCATGAACTGGGTGGCACTGTCAGCCACAAATGTCATTTGTTTTTGAATGTTGGCTCACCCTAAAAGATCGCAAAGCTTAAGCATGTGCTGTGTGCTGGATATGATTTCCAGCTACTCACTCACAAATTGCTGGTACTGCTGTGTATGCTTTGTATGATAATGGACCACATTAAAACACGAATTCCACTTTGTAAGCACAAGTTCTGGTGGCAGAGGTACAGTGCCATGTGAGTGCCCACTTCGACTAGCGACAGAGTCCCTGTACCAGACCTTATGATCTGGACAATGTTTGAAGGCTTTCTTGAAGGAAGACACCAGGTTACCCCCGTCAGGAAACTGCATGCACCAGATGTTGCTTAGATCAAAATGTGCACTTTGCAGATGATGTGAACAGCATTGGACAGCATTCCTTGGAGCACATAAGAGAAAACTTTGCACATGCACATGACATTGCTGGACAGGAATGCTGAGATCTTGTTAAAGTCAACACCATAGCTGACAGTTTCCATCACGATGGCTTGAGACAGTAGAAAAATTGAAGATGTGAGGTGGACCAGCTCATTTTGAAATACAGGCAGGCTCCACGGTACAAATAAAATGTGCAGCACATAGTTATCTGGAGGGTTGATGGCTTCATCAGCCACAATGGAGAAGGAGTTCTACTCTGTGAAGGCAGCCTTTGTGGACTGTACATGCAAAGCAGTCACTGGAGGGAGACAGTGTTGGCAAAGCTTGTTGGCAAACAGAAAATAGCCAGCATTTGGCATGTTTTGGTTCAGGTAGTTCCTTATCTTTGAGTGATCAAGTTCTCCAGTGGGATGTTTGCCATCATGAAAGCCTCCACAAGGGCAAATGCCTCCTCTTACCTTGGCAAACTGCTTTCTGTTGTCCTTTTAAACAGGGAGGACATGGTTTCTTGCTCTGGCCTTCAGCCTCTGCAACAGCCTTCCACTTCATATGTGCCTCAGACTCTAAGGCTGCATCCACACATGCAGGCGTGCGTGTTTGCACCAGCTTAAATAGCACCATGCAAATTTGTGCCGGAGATTTGTGCCTCAGCACACGTGCCTGAACATACACTTTGGTGTGGGGCAAATTGTGCTACTTGGGGCAAACTGACCCTGCCCAGCTCTTCCTGGATCTGAAACCAGGGGGAGCTGGAGACTGGAACCAGTACTTGTGCTGGCCCCAGCAGTATAAAAAGCTGCTCTGGTGAGCAGCTCAGGCCACTTGCTCTCAAGAGCTTCTGAGGTCTGGTCAATTGATATATGGAGACACCAGGCCCCTGTGCCAGCTGGACTGCTGTAGCAGCCCTGACCTAGAGAGGCCCCTGCCCACCACAGCAGTCTGGCAGTGGGGGCTGCTGCCTGGCTGTGACTTGCTGTCACCTGCAACAGCATCCACCCTGTTGGACCTGCAGCCCTATGTCTGCATACCTGCCAGACCTGGGCGGAAGCCTCATGGCTCCCTCGGCTCTCGTATGGCCACTGCAGCCAAGTTGCCTGCGTCTCTGGGCCAGCTGCCCGTTGGCCATGGCTGCAATGTTGGCCTTCGTGTAGCAATGCTGCAGTGTGTGCCCCTGCCCTACCATCTGGGCAGCGACAGCCTGGAAAATGTGTTCATTGTGGTGGCCTACTTTGAACTGTCTAAGCATGTCCTCCTGGCTCCAAATAGCCCAGAGGTCAGCCACTTCATCTGCCCTCCAGCTGGGTCTCCGGTGCCAGGCCTGGGCAGGCTCCTCTGCCTGGGTCCTGCCACTTCCCTCACTAGCAGGAATCCTGGTGTTCCCTGTTTAAAAATAGCAAATTCTCTGATAAAAAAAATCCCAAATTCACTCATTAAAATACCCAATAATCTGTGTTCTTCCATGATTAAAATGAAACTCCACTATACTAATATTATAAAAACCTTAGTCCATAATGCTTTATTTGCACTCTGATTGGTTGCCTTGGCAGCCAATCAGAGTGCTCTGGATAGACAGACGCATGGCGGAGTGCTGCCATGACAGTGGGGACTGAGGGGCTGGAGCGGCAGGGGCGAGGCCAGTGGAGCCTTGGAGGCAGAGGGGGACGACAGGGACTGGAGTGTCGCCATGATGGAGGGGACAGAGCGGGGAGGGGTGAGGCCAGTCGCCCCCGCCCCTGCTCCTTGGAAGTGGCAGGGGCACGGGGTGCTGGCTGCGCAGTGCTGGCCTCACCCCACCCCACACAGAGGAGCGCCGCCTTAACAATGGGGACTGGGGCCGGAGCCGGGGGGCGAGGCCAGCGCCACTGGCCTTGCCCCCCTCCCCCCGCTGTGTTTCTTGGAGCCAGGGGCTGGAGTGCCGCTCCCCACCCCAACAACAGCTGGCGGGGAGCAGGAGGCAGCAGGGAAGACAGGAGGGAGGGAGGGGAGCAGGAAGTGGAAAGGGGGTGACTGGTGTCTGTGCCCTGCTGCAACCTGCACAGCGGCTGTGACCACAGTCGCAGGCCCTGGTCCCAGCCCCCTGTCTCAGCCTAAAGAGAAGGGTGGAGTGGTCCCAGCCCTGGCCTGAAGCGGCGGGGGGTATGTGGGAGCAGCCCTGGCTTGAGGCAGGGGGGAGGGGGCTGGACACAGGCCTCTGTCCCTGTCCACCCCACCACTCCCCCCATAATTTTTGATGGGCAATTTGCTAGTATAGAGACAGAGATCAGTCAGGCAATGTTTTATTGATATATTTACAACTGTAAAGTAATTTGGAAGCCTACCAGTGCCCCAGCATCATGATAAAATAAATTATATATATGTATAAGCTTTGGTGTTTGCTTTTGGTTTTGTTATCATAAAAAATCAGAGCTACCCCTGCCCCCTTCACTAATCAGGATGTGGGGACAGCTGCCCCTGCAGCCACCGCCCCCCCACCCTGTCTGGCAGGCTCAGGGTGTGAGATGTGGGGTTTGCAGGAGGGGGGTGGGTGTGGGGTTCCTGGGTGTGTGTGCGCGTCAAGTGTGTGAGGGGTGTGGGGATGTGTGGGAGTGATGTGTGTTTTGTGGGTGTGTGAAGTTTGTAGGGGGTTTGTGGTGGGGGGTGAAAGAGGGCTGCCACATGCCCATCCCCTCACCCTTCCTGCAGCACACAGCCCCTGGTGCTGGCAGCAGAAGCCAGCTAGACTGTCGGGGCACTCATGGCCCACTGCAGGCACAGCCCCGTGGCGGCATGGCTCTGTCTGATCCTTGGGAGCTTCACATGGCAAATGGAGTTGGCCTGGCCCACTGGCGTGCACCTCCACACAGGACTGAAATGGTTCCTGCTGCCACCCGGGGCTCCCAGCACTGCACACAGGAGCCTTGCACTGTTGGTCTTGGCTGGGTTTCCACATGCTCGGCCTGATGGTGCATGGCTCCTGCAGGTGGCGGCAGGAGCCATTCTGGTTTTATCCAGTGACGTGCACTAGTGGGCCAGCTCTGTTCACCATGTATAGCCCCCCGAGTCTCAGGTGTCACCATGCCAGCATGGGGCTGTGCCTGCAGCGGGCCATGAGCACCCCGATGGCCCAGCTGGCTGCTGCTGCCAACGCCAGGGGCTGTGCACTGCAGGAAGGTGGGGAGTGGTGGAAACCCCACAGTCCCCCCACCCCCACAGTCCTTTCACCCCCATGTCCCTGCTTACCGAGGACAGAGCCTGGGTCCCAGGTGCTGCTGCAAGCCTTTCCCCACTTCTATTTCCTACAGCATGCTGAGGCAGCATGCTGGAGCAGCAGAGGCATGCAGCAGGCATAGAGATGCTCTGACCAGGTGCTAGAGCATCGGAGGACCCGGCCTCTGGTTGCCTCTGGTTGCCTCTGGCCATACTCCAGGAGTGCGCTCTATGCTGTTTTTTCCCCCAGAATGTTTTCTTTTGATACCAGGATTTCCCAGTACCAAATTAAGAGCCTGTGCTGCAAATATGCAGTGTAGTTTTTTTCATTTGTGGCATGCCTCCTGCGGCATCTCAAACTGCTTTGAGATACCGTAACAGGCACATGCTCGCTTGTCTGGACACAGCCTAAGCGTCACTCTATGCTGGTTTTCCTCAACACATCCAAAGTGACATTGCAAGTGATGGAGAACAGTCTGCCTCCATCTGTGTGCAAGATCCCTGCAAGATACTGTCTTACACAGTCTGTCTGTTCTCTCCCTCCCTCCCCCTGTCCCGTGCTTCAGGACTCTAGGGCTTCCTGCCCTTTTATCTTCCTGCAGCTCTTTTTTTCCACCCTGTCTCTCAGGAAGCCCACCAAAATTGCAGAGCCTGACATTTTTCATGGAGCCTGCCTGAATCGCAATTTCAGTAGGTCCCTACTGATAGCATATGCAAATGTCATTGGCCCAGATGGAGAACAAGAAAGAGACAGCAGTTGGAGCACTCAGCCAGGTGATGAGGCGATCCTGGGTTTCTGTCTCTGGTCCCAGTATTATTTCTTTTTTTATTGAAGGTCTATGTAATGTAACAAATATAAATAATCCAGGAAACAGGACCAGAACCCAGAGTTTCACCTTCCAGTAGAGTGCCATAATCACTAGGCTAAAGAGTTGGGCTCCTTTTTGTCTGTTCTCCTTTTTAAACAAGGACTAAAATGAGTAGGAAAACTTTGCATTCTTGGCCTCAGATATTAGCACCCACAGTTCATTTAGTCTCAACCCAAACATTTCTTCCCTGTTCTCAATTACTGAATTCCAACCAGCTGCCCTAAGGACATCATCATATAGAGCCCCATAAATCTTTCAGCCTTTGTGTTGAAAAAGGTTTAAAAAAGACAAAGATTTAAAAAGGACGAGTTTCAAAGGGACAAAATATTTTTTTAGGTGCCTTTGGATTTTTCATCTTGAGGGAGGGAGCTGTTTACTCCTAATTTGTGTTGGGTTCAAAATTTAACTTTAAAGACACACGTGAAATAAAAATCCCTTTCTGCTCTCCTCCCATGCAGAGATCATGAACTATAATTCAATCCTTTTCATTCTTTCCTAGCTACATGGGATGGCCATATGGCCCACTTGCATTCGCTTTCAGTTTGCCTCCAGCTCTCTACCTTCCCTTAAACCTCCTGGGCCTGATCTCTGTCCTGACTCGGTCCCAGGGACAGTACTGCCACTGTGTGACACAAGCTACTGGGCAAGATGGACCTATGGTTTGACCCAGTAAATGGCAGTTCTTATGGTAGTTATTCTGAGTAAAAGCAAAACTGCACAAGGCTGAAGTTAGATGTAAAAGAATCATAAGGCTTGTGATAAAAGTATGAGAGATGGCTATTCTATGCTCATACACTCTTAGGCATTAGACCTAAAGCATACAAAATATATTTTTGGAACATATGAAAAAGAACAGTCTGAGAAAGAAGCAAGCACAGCTTTGAACTAAGTAAGGAACAGAACACTAGCCTGTGTAAAACTCAATATGTAAATGAAAATAGTCTAATTAAAGAAATGGAGTGGTCTTGTGAAAAGAGCGGATTATCAGGATTAGTTGAAAGACAAGAAAAATGCAGTAGGAAGGACAACCTGATAGGTGAAAAAGCAAGACCTTTCAAGCGGGAAGAGGGTTGTTAACAACTGTAGAGTGTAGAGAGATTAGCAAGTAGATTATAATGAGCAATAAAATGTCTGTGCTTAGTGCCCAGCTTTTGGTGTCCAGTAAAGTTACAAATTGTTGTTAACATAATCCCAAGGAGACTTAATATCTGCAATAATAGCTAACGTTACAATTCCACATATGAGTTTTACACAGGTTATTGTTCTATTCATCACTTAGCCTAGCTGCATCTGTTTCTTTCTCAGAACTGAAGAGTACTTTGTGCTCAACAACTTGTCTAAAATCTCTCCCAATCACACAACTGGTCCAATAAAAGATATCACTTTTTCGAGATATCCTTGTGTCTCATATATTTCCTGGACCATCCTGACTATAGTATCTGTCCAATAAGATTACACATTCATATGACTAATTAACAGCTATCTGTGCTTCGAAAGAGAATAAAAGCTATTGCTAAATACTTCAAGTTTCATAAAAAGAATTAGGTATTTATTGTACAATATTCTTTGGCATTTTTAAAGATGGCAATGGCTATTCATCTTGCATTTGATTCTACCTCATGAGGCTACATCTATGTTTTGAATGTCTTATTTGAATAAAATAATACTAAAGTAATTGCTTTTATATATATTTCAACAGACTTTAGACAATTTGAAAGAAGGGAAACATAACTTGCGTGTCCGACCTGCAGATATACCAATAGCTGAAAGAGCATCTATTAATTACTGGAGAACACAAAAATGTATCAGCAAACCATCAGAGTTTCCAATTAAAAATCCAGCATTTACAGGTCTGCACATTTTGTTGCATAGACATTTTATCAAATACATTTTTAAGGACCTAATGATTCATCTAGTCTATTCTCCATAACAACACAGACCAGAGACCTTCACCCACAGATTCAAATTTCTAATTTAACAACTTGAATTAGATTACAGGTTTCCCTTGCTTTATGCTGTACATGCATTCCTGGAAAATGGCGCATAACTTGAATTTCCATAAGGGGAACCCACTTTACAATGTAACAAGTAGGGATACATTCCAAGACCTCGACTGTACTGACTCCCAGACCCATTTCTACCACTTTTACAAGACAATTTTGGTACTCACCAACAGTAGACAATACACACAAGCACAGGGTGCTGGTGAATGTTACCATAATGGGGATGGCAACTACAGAAACATGTGTCACAGATGAGTGAGGAGCACAGATCTACACAGGATCCACACAGGATCTATATTTTGGTGCGCGTCACTCCCACAATGCACTGCACAAAGCAGCTGACTGCAGGCTTCCACCACACCGATCGCAGAAGAGTGAATTTACCTCACGTATAATGAATTTTTGGTATAAAAAGGGTCATCGCATAAGAACAAATTCACACATCCAGAACCCGCATAAAGCAAGGGAAACCTGTATATCTTTTCAATAAAATGTTCAATTTGATTTAAAAACTTGACTTAAAGAATTTGCCTTAGCTACCTTTAGTAATCTGTTCTAACTGTTAATATTTGTAATCTTATTTCTAGTTTGAACTTTGTTGACTTAAGTTGCCAACTGCTGCATCTCATTATGCCTTTGCCTTCTAGATTTAAGAGCCGAAATCTCCCTGTGCAGGTGCTTGTACCCTCATATTAAATAGCTCTTTCTCTTAAACTACATAGAGTGCGCTGCAGTTTAAAATACCTCAGCTTAGTCTTGGTTGAACATTCCCCTAATTTCAACATCCTTTCTGAATTTTGAAAAATTCAGTATTCCAGTAGGGTCTGACCTCTGCCATCTACAGGGATAATACCAACTCTGATGTATTCAAGACTCCTTTTTTCATACATCCAAAAAACCCAGCAGAATTTCTTATCACTGCCTTGCACTGAAAGTTTATGTTCAATTGGTTGGCAAAAATGACCCTAAGTCCTTTTCAGAATCACTGTTTTCCAGGAATCAGTGCCCAGTCATGATTATAACCTACTTTCTCTGTTCCTGAATAACTTTGCATTTGGTTGTATTGAAATACATATCATATGTGTATGCCCAGATTACAAAGTGATTCAGATCAATCTGTATCAATGATGTAGCCTAATCATTGTGTCATGATTGATAACTTTATTACCGTTGCAGTTTTTTCTGTATTACTAATAGAATATTGAAAATGTGAATAAAAAACCTACCCCTGCAAGACCTCCAGTGTATACTCCTTGACAAATTGGTAAATCCCCATTAGTAACTACGTTTTGAGGATGATCATCCATTTAATGATGTACACTGTGTTTAGAGAGAGGACATAAACTCTTTTGTCTCTGACATGAAGACCCGTTCTTTTCTTATCTGTTCTATTATTCTTCATATGTAAGATAATGATCATTCTCAGTAAATAAAATTGGTCTTTATATTTGAAAAATAAATGGAAATCTTTGGCCCAAGTGAAAAGCGTGGGGCAAAGTATGGGCCATTTTGGCAGTGAAAGTAATACAAATATACAAGAACAACAGAACAAAATACTTATAAGAAATTGTGTGTAATTATGTACATAGAAACTGAATCATAATATATGCTTTCAGGATCTTTTACAACTTCCACTTATATTTTGAACCTTTCATCTGCTGTTCACCTCGCATAGTTGACAATTGTTTTAACTAAAGAAATGGCTTTTGTGAGCTGGCTAGTTTTTCTGCTTAGTAATAGGAAGAAGGGGTTAGCTCAAAGCTGCAACTGGTAAAACTTTCTGCAATGTGAAATTAAGGTTCAATGGACAAAATGGTCAATGACCCATCTTTCCTATTAATAGTAAAATTGTTTATGAAATGGCTGATTAAAAGCTATATGTTTTGGTTGACTGGATTTTTATGTAAGTTGGGACAATTTTAGAGTCATGTTTCTGAAAAGTTAACTGCTAGCTCTATTTTTGTATGTGGGTTGATATCCTCTTATTTTTCCCCTTCCAGGATTGCATGATAAAGCTCCATTAGGGTTAATGGATACTCCATTATTAGACACGGAAGAGGAAGTGCATTACTGTTTTCTGCCACTAGATTTGGTAGAAAAATATCCAACATTAGTAAATGATGATAATTTACTATGGCTCCTTGAGAATGCAGTTCTGATAGAGTGTGAATGCAGTGAGTTCCGCTTTATAGGTAAACTGATCATTATTTAGTTTTTGGAGAAGCCTTGTCACATTGTGGGCACTAACAAAAGAAGTGATAATTATAAGCTATCCCTGTCTTTCAACAAACTCAATCTGTTTCAGTCCTGACCTACTTCTAAAGCATTCTTCACTAAAATTTAACTGTTTGATATATAGGCCTGTGCGAAGCGGCTAGTATTCGCTTCAGATTTGGATTCAGCCGATTTGGGGGACAGTGATTCGATTAGGTGATTCAAATCACTGTCCTGATTCGATTTGGCTGAATCTGATTAGGAGATTCGGCTGCTGCCGAATCTCCAAATCTTTGAATCAGCCAGTCCCATTCCCCGCCCGTCTCCCAGCCCCAGCAATGGCTGGCCCACCTGTCCCAGCTCCCCGCTCTTGTTAAAAAAAAAGCCCCGACTCAGCAGGGCCAGCTCTGGCCCTTTAAGAAAAAACAAAACAAAACCCAAGAGAACCCCCGGACTCACCGCTCCTGCTGGCCAGGGGTGATCCCCGCAGCCCCCCACTGCCCTACGCCATGTTGGGGGCTCTGCATAAGCCTCCGAAGCCACTCACCACTGCAGGAGCAGTAAGTCCCTGGACTTTTGGGTTGTTTTTTTTTAAAGGGCCAGAGCTGGCTTGGGCAGGGCACCTGGGGGTGGGGGCTAGGGGAGCGAGGGTGGGGTCAGGGTGCTCATGGCAGAGCCCATGGGGGCAGTGGAGATCCCCCCCCCTGCCCAGTAGCACCCAGTGAGTAGGGGCTTTTTTTTAAAGTACCAAGCTGGGATGGATGGGGCAGCCGTGTGGGGGGCTGAAGCTCCCTGCTGCAGCCACCGGGGACCGCCTGAAGATCTTTTCTGAAGATTTGGAGAGCCTTGAATTGATTCGGATCTTTAAATTGGTCCCCTGATTCAATTTAGATTCGGCGATTCGGCCACTGAATCAGGCCAAATCTCCTCTGAATTGAATCACCACCTGAAGCTTCGCATAGCGGTATTGATTTATTATTATTATTTTTATTATTATTATTATTATTATACCAGTTTCACTTGGGCTAATATAACATGATGTACTGTCAGACATTGAGGGGAATTTGGCTGCTACCTGGTTTGGTTTTGTCTGGGCCTGTATTGGACTTAGGTGAGATTTAGGTGTCTGTTGGCCCTATACCACAAGACACAAAACTCAGTAGGTAACTAAGTTCAAGTGATGCTTCATTTTGGTCTGCAAAGTTTCCTAGAGACTCGCACTTGGGCTTGAGGGCATGCTCAGAAGTGATCCAAGTTGAGTATCTTGACACCTAACTTGTGCCTAAAGCTCCACTGCAATCTAGTTTGGTGCTTGGGAGCCACCTAAGTCCCAGAGAGAACTAATCTGCAAGGTGTGCTCAGAGCATGCCTAACTCTCCTTGGCAGCATTACATTCAGTTCAAAAGGAGTGATGTTGATATTGCTACCCACCATTCACCCAGTATTCTAGAAATATTCTAGTGGTTAAAGCAGTGACCCAGGAAGCAGGAGACAAGGATTCTAGGCTCTCCATATACCAATGAGATTTAAATTCATATCTGCATCATATCTGAATTCATATCATTTCCCAGGAGAGAACCCTAATCGCCAGATGACAGAAGAGTCTGTGTGAGGGACCTCCTCCATTCCTACAGTTGAAAATGGGCCACTTTTAGTTTAAGAATACAAGAGTCATAGGGCCAGAAGCAGAGCAAGAAAAAGGGAAGGTTCTGTAACCAGATAATTCTGGCCTTCCTCTGGGAGGGGAAGACCAGAATTCTGAAATGTAGGTGTCTCAAGACTACTTGGTCTTATGCTTCACCTTGCCAAAGCCCACTCTGTGATGGGATTCTTCTGTGCATTGTTTCCTAATTACCTTCATCAATGCATCTGTCCACAACCTCTAGAGACATGTGCCTTTGACTTCATGTTCTGGTATTAGGGTTTTGGAAAGGTGGCACATAAATCTAATAAACTAAGATTATAGGATCAGGTACTGGATTTTCTGTGGCAGCTTTGCAGTGATTCCAGCAGAATTTGGCTGGGGAGCTAGTGTTGTACACATGGGTGTACAGTGTTAATTAAAAACAAGTAGGAATCTTATCAGGGGATAAGGCATAATGCTGCATTTATTGGAATGTAAAACATATAATATAAAAAGAATAATGAACAGTAAGGTTATCTGCTTCACTCATTCCCATACATATTCATTCATTCATTCATACAAAAGAAACAAACACACAGATGGTTAGGCAGTCCTGCAAAAGTTAAGGTGTTACCAAGTTCTAAAGATGCTTGGGTCAGTCTGGTGGCCAGCCAGACTGACCACAAGGAATGGAGGCAGGTCTTGCCCAAAACTCCTTGTAGGTGGACAGGCCCAAAGCCTTTTCTTTGTGTTCATTCTTTATAGTGATAGCTGTCCATACAAGCCTTTGGATTCTGCCGAGTCAGACACAAAGGTCATCCTCCTTGTCCCGTTGGCAGGCTGGGATTGGTATGACGTGATCTGCAGACTTTGCGGTCTGCAGTTTTTGAGGTGGTTGTTGCTTGTTGTCTTCAGCTGTCAGGGTGAAGGCATGATTTAGTATTGGGTAGTCCTTAACTGCTGACTCAACATCGCTGCAACCTTTAACTGTTGAACCACAGAAGGCTATTTTCACCTGCTGTGAGAGGACTGTCTTCCTTCATACATCATTTATTCTTTCATTACCTCTTTTCAAACATACCAGACATACCACAGACCTTACATTAACATTTTTCGTATACTAAATTTAAGTTCTAAAATCATGAGACCAACAGGTCAGATATATTTATGCTAAGCAATTTAAAAGAATTTAAAGTAGATGGGAATTTAAAGTGGATGGTTAATTTCATGGTTATTTAATATTTGATACAGAATAATAATGACTGATTAAAATATTATGAAAAATCATAACAAGATTCATTATAAAAATAGCAATATAAAGCAATTAAAGCAATTATAGCTATTGCAATACAACACTAATCACAAAGATAACACCAATTTGGTAGAATTTAATGGTGTAGAATTAGTGTAATAGGTCCTAAACCAGGCCCTCCTTATTGAGGATGTAATGTGTATAGTTGGAACAAAGGAAGCCTAGAAACTGGCCGTATAAATTGTAATCTTGGGAACAAATAAATGGAAGATGAGCTCTATGCCAGTTTTGCACCCTTCCCCTGCACTCCAGACCTATTGCTAATCCAGATACTTTCCTTTGATTCCTATGATTTGGAATATACTATTAAACATACTGGGAGTGTCTACACATGCACTAATGTACCAATGCTATGGTGCATTAAGTTTAGTACCTCTAATATGAGGTACTAACTAAATGCACAGTAGCCAGTGCTACTGTGCAGTAGCCTGTTGTCTTTTAGTGACACTTAATATGCAGTAGACTAATTCTACCGAGCATTAATTCATTAGCACAGCTTTTGCCATGATGTGCTAATGCACAGTAGAATTAGTCTACTGTGCTTTAAGCATCTTGTGTAGACGTGCCACAGAGTATTTAAAATCAAACATTCTTTCATTGTAAATTACAGAGATGGGATTAGTGGGATGGGTAAATGCATACAGATAGGTGCTTATTGCACCCCGACTTTCCAAAAACAGCTATCACTTAATTTGTTTTCAGGTCTTCATTGTCAAAAATTATGAATCTCTTGATTTACTTAATAACATATAAAATAGCAAATTAATATATAACTGTTGAAGAAAAATGATGGAAACCTGTTTTTTGCTAGAATAAATACTGGACAGATGAATAGCAAAATTAACCTTCTGGTTTTTATTTTTATTTTTTAAGTTAATTTCCTTCGCTCAGAGAAGATTTTATTGCCAGATAATTTTTCCAACTTTGATGTTCTAGAAGTAGAGGTTGAGACACTGGGAATTCCAGAGCTTACAAATGCAGTACAGATTTACAAGGGTAATTTGATGTATATAATTGTATACCTTTGTTTTCAATGTACATTATTTTCCTGTTTCCTTTCCTTGTGGGCTGTGGTATTTGAATGATGAGGTGATGAGTTCTGGGCCCAGGCTGTATCCATTCTTTATATGGAATAACAAACTCCCAAGTGTGTGTGTGCTTATGTTAAGGAACCTTGTGTTTTATATATAATTAAGGACTATGAGAGCTCTTGCTTCCTGTTTGAAAGGGGTTAAATTTAATGTTGTGGAGTCTTTAAGCTAGCACAGAATGAGTCTTGCTTGATGAGACAGTCATCCATAACAACCAGCTTCAACTTATCTCAAAGGCTAAGAAATCTTGAGGTAGGAAAGTTTTCCACGTTGTTATCACTGAACCCATTATATCGATTATCTCCTTGGTGAAGCAAAAATACAGGGTAAGACATTTATCCATCAACACCCACTGAGAAGCATTACCTCCCTTTTTGAATAATTCATTTAGTTACTTTTTTCCATACTTTTAGCTTTCACATTTATGGCTCTGAGCAGGGGGCTGGAGTGGTGCAGGTGCTAAGGCATGCAGTTAACAGCTCAGAGGTGCATGTTTGAGGTCATAGCAGAAGCGCTCATGGTGCAGATCTGTCAGATTCCAAAGAATCTGTAAATTTTGCTAAATAACTTGTCACAACGACATGAAAAAGGAAAGAAAGGCTCTGAGCACCTCTGCCATGACCCACACCTTAGGTCCTAACTTTTATTAGATCCCTCTTTGCTCCCCGCTTGTCTCTGCATTCTCATCTTCTATGTTGACTTACATAGCTTACATTCTGATGCCAAGTGCACAGGCCTGCTTCCCCATCCCCGTGTGGCAAGTTCCTTCTCTTTATTTAAACCTCCTCTTTAAGCAACTCTTTTTTGAGTTTCTTCTGCAAAGGCTAAGTTACATTTGTGGAAAGCCCCCCTCAGCAGTGTCAGTTTATTTAAGAGCAAAGATATATAGACACCAATCTGTTACTCTTCTGGTACATCTTTTCTTACCTGAGATCGCTGTTAAGAATGTGAGTTCTTCAGAGAATAAGATGCCTTTTACTTTTGTGTTTTGTTTCTTATTTTCATGCTTTGTGTTTTATATCTTACCTTATCTTTGAAACTATTAGTACTGAAGAGCTATACCAGTGGTTCTCAACCTTTTGGGAACTGAGGCACCCATCATGGGACCAGGACACCCCTCCATAACTTTTGTAAATTGAGTAGCAGCCAATTTCAAAAACAAATGTATAGATGACAGTGCTTACTTCCTTGCAGGAGGGCCCTGGCAATAGGGTTGGGAGATGATGACCCATGCAGAGACGAGCCTGAGCCTGGCTTATCTACTTAGTTTATCTGTAACTATGCATGGAGATTGCTCCCTGCAATCACAGACCCAGGGATCAGGAGGTACCTGCTGTCAGAGCAGAGGAACATGGTCCCAGCTCAGGCTCCATGATCAAAGCCTGTCTTAGTAGCAGGCAGCTTCCAGGGGCAGGGAGCAATCTCCCAGTCCCTGCTCTGATCTTGGAGCCGGGACCAGCAGCTGCCTGCTTCAGGGACTGCAGACATTGTCCCTACCAGGCTCCATGATCAGAACAGAGGTTGGGCAACAAGCAGCTGCCTGGGGCAGGGGTGTGGGGTGGGAAGCAGCTGCCCTGAAGGTGGGACATCTCCCCCCACCCCCTGGAGCCCAGGCCTGATACCAGTGCCCCCTGCCAGCCCAGGGCTGGCACCCACGGAAGCCTAGAGCTTCCCCTGGTTGCTATATAAGAACAGAGCACGGCAGGAGTATCCCTACCCTGAACTCTTGTTGGGAGCAAACATTTTCTCCTGATGGGTGCACATGTAGATGCATCCAGCATAAGTACAAATGATCAGTCTTTTAATTTTATATAATTAGTAAGAACATTTTTAGTGCTGGAGCAAATGACTTAAATTCTTCAGGCATAGCTTACAAATTCTGTTCTAAAGCAAGCCAAACAACTCTATTCCAAGACAGTTATTCTCTATGCAGAAAACATGCTGGAGTTTAGATGCTACCAGAGTAGACTAGCTCGTGCTTCAGGAGCATTGAAGACTTGGCACTGAAGCTGATGTTGGCCCTAATTCTGTAAAGAATTACAGATGTATTTAATTTTATTCACGGTGGGTGCATCTACATGAGGTGCTTAATGCCCATTGGACTAATTCTACTGCACATTAGTGTGGCTGGCAAAACCATGCTAATGCCCAGTAAATTAGTCCAATGGGCATTAAGCATCACACAAAGTGTTCATTTATGCTAATACTCAGTAGTACCAATTATGGCACATTTAAGTTAGTACTTGTTATTAGAGGTACTAAACTTAATGCACCGTAATTATGGTGCATTAATGAACCTGTAGACATACTCTGTGAATAAACTTGTTAGTTTATATTTGGGCTGTGTGAAATGGCACCGTTCCGTTTTGACTTGAGTTTCGAGGTTTCAATGGAACAGCATTTTGTTTCTAATTCCATTTGGATTTGAAACCGCTGTTCTGTTTCGTTTCATCCAAACAGTGACAGTGTTTCGACGCTATTTCAACGTTTTGCCCATAGGCTATAATGGGGAAGCTCAAAACAGCCTCTCTCATCGGCAGGAAGATTGGGGGCCTGCAACCCTGGGAGAGCTGCGGGGGTTGTGCCAGTCCTCCCAGGGTTGTGGGCCCCCAATCTGCTTGCCAGCTGAGGAAGGGAAGCTGAGTGCTGCCACCTGGGACTGGGGAGCTAGGGAAAGGAACTGAGCCCAAGCACTCAGTTCCCCTCCCCAGGGCTGTGATCAATCGGGCTGGGGGAGGGAACTGGGCTCGATCACGCAGTTCCCCTCCCCAGCACTACCATCAGGCTGGGGAAAGGGGCTGAGTTTCCTGCTCCCCAGCACTACCATCGGGCTGGGGAAAGGGGCTGAGTTTCCTGCTCCCCAGCACTATGATTGGGCTGGGGAAGGGAACTCAGCCGAGCTGAGCTGAGTTCCCCTCCCCAACCCAATCCTAGCACTGAGGAGGAGAACTCAGCTCAGCTGGGCTGAGTTCCTTTCCCCAGCTCGATCGTAGTTCTGGGGAGAGGAAGTCAGCCCAGCTGGGCTGAGTTCCCTTCCCCAGCCTGATTGTAGCGCCAGGGAGGGGACCTCAGCTCAGCTGGGCTCAGTTGCCTTCCCCAGCCCGATTGCAGTGCTGGGGGGGTGGGAACTGAGCTTGGGCTCAGTTCCCTTCCCCTGTGCTGCGATCAGTTTCCTGCTGCCTTGTCGTGGGAGGCGGGGAGAGCCAGGGATGTGCTCCCCGCCTGGTTGAGCCACATGGGGCTGCGGAGCCGCTGGGAGTACAACCTGGTTCTCCCCTGTCTCCTGCCACCTGGCTGCTGACTGCTTTGAAACTTAAAACATTTAAAAAGTTTTGAAATGTTTTGACTTGCCTTGTTTTGTTTCGAGGCTGTTTCAAAGCCCTTTGTTTCGATTCAATTTTGCTGTTTTGAGCTTGAAATGAGTTGAAACAGTGTTGAAACAGAACAGATGGCAAAATTGCACACAGCCCTAGTTTACATGGGTTCATTCATAACACATATGTTTAAGCATATGAATATATTTGTGCAGGATTTAGCTACTAGCTTGTAGCCAAGCAGTATAATTTTGCATTTAAGAATGTCAGTAATTTTATGGAATAAAATTTTTGCAAAGAGCTACTTATAATTTTGAGAGTGAACAGAGTAATGATTAGGCACCAGACAGTCTGCTGAGTCACTAATAACAGGATGAAATAAACCATGTAAATACATTTTAAAGACACATGTAAGAGATATATCATTTTAATTTGAATATTTAGCCAGAATTTGGATACTACTTTCTCATTTGCTTTTCCTCCTGGCAGGACTTAATGAAACAAGTGTTGCTTTGGGAATGCCTATTCTAGAAAAAATACTGTTCCTTTGTTTGCAGATTTGACTTCAGTATATACACATATATATAATAACCAGCTTTGTTGTTTCCAAGTTTTTGTTTGTTTAGGAGGATGCCCCATGATTATTTTAGTGTTCTGGGTAGAGGTATTTTGAGTATGCAATATACATTTTCATTAACAATCTTGTTGCAAGAATTAGGTGTATACTTATGAAACTTGTGACCTGAAGAAGACTGTCTTGCATTCAAAGCTTGTCTAACTCTATCCCATGTATGCAGTTGGTCCAATATGAAATATCACCCTAAGAAACCCTTGCCGCTATGAAATTTATGGAAGACATGAAGATGGGAGGTGTTACCAATATAGAGAAGGGTCATATTACAGGAAGGTTTAGATAACATTGAATGGTGTAATAAAAACAATTACATTTAAAGGTACCAAGTGTAAAGCTATGCACTTAAGACAGATTGACAAGGCTTGTTGGAGGTTTTTTCCCTTCCTCTAGCAAGGCATGAACTCCATTTCCGAATGCTCTAGGATTACTTGAGCATATTTTACCATAAAAAATCCCTTTTGCTGCAGTTATGTAGGCACTGGTGGTACCCTTGGCTCTCTTGTTTTGGTGCACTGTAGTATTTTATTATTACTACTACTAAAATTACTATTGTGGTAAATAGCTGTGTGGTTATGGTACATGATTATCTCAACTGGATCGTCTTGTAGACATTCTTAGACAAATGGTTCCTATAAATCCCAAGGACAGAACTCAGTGGTTGGGGATATCCTTTCCAGTCTTAAGTTTTTACACTGCAGTTATGCCAAAGTATCTGTAGTGCTTTTAACATGTATTAAAAATTAATATTTTGAACCCAGGAGATCCCTCAATGATTTATATGAATGCCAAGACAAGTGGAAACTTCATTATAATGCTTTGTTTTTCTTATATACCACATGCCCCCAAACAAGACTCACCTTGTTTTTGGGAAGGTAGAATGAAGGAAAAAAAAGATTTTTCCAGGGTTATGACTCCACAGAGTAGGGGCAGAGCCCAATTTTCAAGTCACAAACCCTCCCCCTCATGCTTAACCCAAGAGCTGAAACCCTAGCTGCTGCTCAAGACTGGTCTCCATGGGTGGATCTATGATTATGAAAAGAGCTAAAAACAGTCTGTAAGGCTGTGAAGTAGGAGAAGATGGATGAGGGGTA
Organism: Alligator sinensis; assembly: GCF_000455745.1. Lineage (NCBI taxonomy): Eukaryota > Metazoa > Chordata > Crocodylia > Alligatoridae > Alligator > Alligator sinensis. The sequence goes on from NW_005842289.1 coordinate 516,828, forward strand.
TGGACATATGAACACATGGAGCCCTTTCAAAAGGGTAACATCTCAAAGCAGCCACAATTGGTATGTTTTAATTGTTATGTATGATCATCACAGAATGAGAATCGTAGAGAAACAGGTTCTCTAACCCTAGCCCTAAACCTTTAGTAGAACTACATAGTCAACCCTGATACAACACAAGACATAACACCCTAACCTGCCACAGGTAAAGCAAGGAGACCACAACAGCCAACATCCTGCTTGTGTAAATAGTTAATATACACTTAAGAGATCCCAGGTAGAAGGTCACACCCCCTGCTACTGGAGAAGGCAAACATCCCTACAGTCCATATAAATCTGACCATGGGGTAAAATTCCTTCCTGACTCTAAATATGGAAGTTGGTCTGACATTGAGCAGAGGGGCAAGACCCTCTGGCTTTAAGTCCCAGCAGAAGCATTGGCATACCCCAGTCAAAATCCCCAGACTTGGCTGCAACCAACACCTAATACCTCTGAGGAAGGCTTAAAGAAAAAAAGACAAACCATGACACATGTAGCAGAAGAGCGTGTGTGGGGGGAATTCCCTCCCAGTCCCATGCAGCAACCAGCAAAGCCCAGAAGTGTGGGAAATACACATGGTAAAACATAAGCATATGCTTAGATCATCTCCAGACAGCAGCTGTCCAAACTCTTCTTGAACTCCTCCAGTGATGGAGAGTCCAAAATTTCCCCAAGGCAGTCTATTCCAATGCCTCACTATTCTAACAGTGAAGAAGTTTTCCTGGCTATCCAATCTAAACCTTCTTTGCTGCAACTTCAAGCCGTTGCTCCATATCCTCCTCTCTGCAGCAAAAGAGAAAAGACTTTCTCTCTCCTTATGGCAACCCTTTAGGTATTTGAAGACTGCTATCATGTCCCCTCTTACCATTTCTGCAAGCTGAACATGCCTAGCTCCTTCAGCCTCCTATAATTTACTTTCCAAGCCCTTTATCATTTTTGTTGCTCTCCCTCTGAATCCTCTTTTCCATTATTTTTTAAAACGTGGAGCCCAGAATTACAGACAATACTCTAAGTGAAGCCTAACAAGTGTTTAGTGAGGCACTGTCACCTTCCATATCTTGCACCTAATGTTTTTATTGATGCATCCCAAAACTGCATTTGCCTTTTCTGCACCTACATCACACTGCAACCTCATATTGAGTCTGTGATCTACCAAGACTCTCAGATCCTTCTCCTTCATTATGCCATCCAGCCAGCTGTCATGTATTTTGTATTAGTATTTTTTATTATTCTTCCCAAGGTGTAAAACCTTGTATTTGTCAGCATTGAACTTCATCTTGTTAGCTTTAGCCCAGCTTTCCAATCTGTTGAGATTCTTCTGAATTGTGTTCCCATCCTCCAACATGTTCACAGTCCTTCCCAGTTTTGTGTCATCTGCAGACTTGCTCAAGAAGCTTTCTATGCCAGCATCCAAATCATTAATAAGCACGCTGAACAGCACTGGGCCCAGGACAGACCCTAGTGGGATTCCACTCAAAACCTCCTGCCATTCTGACATGGACCTGTTAATAATTACCCTTTGCTTGTGGCTATTGAGTCAGTTGTCTGTTCACCTGATAGTAGTTTTACCCAGCCCATAGTTCTCCAATATGTATATGAGAAGGTTATGTAGGACCCTGATTTGGGGAGGGCGTGCACTGAAATTTGGGAAAAAGGTTTGAGTGGTATGCTAGTAAATATATTTTGCTTGTTTGCTCTGTCTTGATGCATGTCTGCATTTCCTTTTCACATAGGTGGTGATTCTATCTTGACATCTGATATTGAAGATTCAGTGAAAGGCATAGAAAATAAGATACTAGAAGTTCAGAAAACAGCAAGACCCCCTTTGTATGTCATGGCACTTGATCTCTTAGTAAAATACCCTGATTCAGCACTTGGACAGCTCCACATAGAAAGTACTTTGGACAGAAACAGGCTGTACATCTCTGGGAATGGAGTCCTCTTTCAGCATGTCAGGTGTGTCTTTTTATAAAGTAATCCACATTGAATTCATGCAGTGGATTACTTTTTATTTGTGTGTTTCTCAGCCAGATTGGATTGTCAATTTGGAAGAGTAATCCTTTGAAATTTTTTCTTAGTTTGTGTTCCTAAAAACTTATTACTTCTGACGCATCTCCAAGTGTGGGGACCAGCATAAGAAGTTTCAAAAGGAAGAGAGGATGATTATTACCAGAAATATGAGTTCTTTCAGTTGACCAACATGGAGCATAAAATTATTTCATATTGCATTTATTTTATTCAATAAAACAGAGTAATAATAACATTAAGCCTATAAACTTGTTGCATCAAAAATTAATCTGGACTTGTAGTAGAGCTGATATCTTTTATTAGACCAACAAGATTTTTGAAAAAAAATGTCTTTAACTAGAAGTTTTTGGGCACAAACACACTTCATCAGGCATTAGAGAAAAGATTGTAAAAGTTTTCGTGGGTAGAAATGGTAGAAATAGATGGAAAACTCCTCTGTGCAGTAAGTTCATAGCTGGTAAAGAGTGTCTCACCATTTGTGAGGTTCTGTGATGATGCAAAATGCCTTGAAACAAAGGCAGGAGCAGTGTCTCTGGTTTCAGGTGGTCACAGTTGCTTCCTGCTTGGGAAAATATGAAGATTTCATTTTTAAAAATTGGCCCAAATTCAATATCTTCCATGTGTCAGGTATCCAGGTAATAATAATAAAATAATAGTCATAATAATTAATAATTATAATAATAATTGAGATAATAAAATATATCATTTCTACTACAAATCCTGATTGCTTTTTCCTCTAGGCCAGGGGTCAGCAACCCCCTGGCACGTGTACCAAGCATGGCACGCGAGGCCATTTTGCTTGGCATGCCACAGCCAGCCCCAGCTCTGGGTAGCTACCAGCTGCCAGCGACGGAGCCCAGGCTACTCCCAGCATGGCTTGCAGCGTCCCAGCTGCCTGCCGGGAGCAGCCCAGGCCCCCCGCTGGCCGGCGCTCCCCCGACCCCAGGGGCAGCTGGGAGGCTCCAGACAGCTATGCCAGGCTCTGGGCTCTGGCATCAGCTCTGCACCCACGCATCCACCTGCGCGTCAGAGCGAGCAGTGAGGGAGGGGCCTGAGGCAGCGCAGCCCTGGTCTCTCCCCTGCTCCCGGCACAGAGGTGATGGCAGGGTTCCAAAGCCTGGCGCAGTTGTTTGTAGCCAGCCTAGGCTCTGGGCAGGTGCAGCAAGCAGCGGGCAGGCTGCAAACAGCTGCACCGAGCTCCACAGCTCCGGCATCAGCTCCATGCTGGCAGCGACTGCACGGGCACCTTGGGGCTGGCTGCGCTGCCCTGCTGTCCACCCTGAGGTGCCCATGCAGTCGCCGCCAGCACGAAGCTGATGCCAGAGCTGTGGATCCCGGCACAGCTGGTTGCAGCCTGGCCGGGAGCAGGGGAGAGACCAGGGCTGCACTGCCTCAGGCCCCTCCCTCACCACCCGCTCCGAGGCGCGCCTGCATGCACCGGTGAGGAGCTAATGCTGGAGCCCAGAGCCCAGCACAGCTGTTCGGAGCCTCCCGGCTGCAGCCGGCCCTGGCTCTGGGGAGCTGCTGCCAGCCAGGAGCTCAGGCTGCTCCCAGCAGGCAGCTGGGACCAGCCCGGGCTCCAGCAGGTACTCAGAGCCAGGGTAGCTGCTGATAGCCACAGAGCCCGGGCTGGGGGACACAGGGTGGCAGGGCTAGGGGGCAGGGATTTTGGGTGGGGGAAGGAGAAGTAGGGGTGTGGGGCACAGGGCAGGGGAAGTAGTGCTGAGGGGCGGGGGCTTTGGGTGGGGGAAAAGGGGCAGAAGTAGGGCATCCTGCCATGTAACCCTTGCCCTCATTTTGTTTTTCTGCCATGCTGGCACTCCGTCACCTTCCAAGGTAGGCATTGTGGTGTTTTTCGGCACTCCGGCCGAAAAATGTTGCCTACCCCTGCTCTAGACCAAAACGGCTACAACCTGGATACCTTGCATCAAAAATGGCATTTAACTTAATTTTCTAATGTTTGCATTCAGATATATTTCAAAATTAAAAATCCAAGTGTAGGATACTAAGGACGATAATCCTTTATGATGTGTACTTTGCACCTCTAGTTGTTGCAAAAGAAGATAGGAAGCTTCAACTTACAAAATTATACTAGCAAATTGCCTGTAAAAAGTGATGGGGGTGGGCAGCAGAGATGGCGCCCTGTGTCTCCACTCCCCCTTCTGACAGGGGCAAGCTTTAATGCCCTGTGCAAACACCAGCCTGCCTTCTGCCTATGGGTCGATCATTGCAGCTGCTTCTGGAAGTGGCTGCGGGGCCACTTCTGAGAGTGTCTGTGGGGCCTCTTCCGGGAGCACAACAGCGTTCCATTCCCCAGCCTGCGCTTACAGGGGGACACCAGCACTCCCGCCTGCCCTCCCCACCCATCGCCTAAGCAGCAAGCACGGCTGGTCAGGGGGTGCACCGGCACTCTCAGGGGGTGCATGTGCACCCCGTGCAACCCCTACGCGTCACCACTGCCCCCTACCCTTGCATTGCCATCACTGCCTCCTCCACAGATGTGGGGGGGCAAGTGGGGACAGAAGCCCGTGTCCATCCTCCCCACCCTGCTGCTTTGGGGCCAGGGCCAGGGGTGGGCCCATGCCCACTCCCCCCTCACCTCGCCCCTGCTGCTTGGGGGCCAGGGCCAGGACCGGGGGCAGGGCTGGGCCTGCTCCCCACCCCCCATCCCAACACTTTGGGGCTTGGGCCACTTTCTTCCTGCTGCTCCATGGCCAGGGCTAGGGCCGGGCCTGCTCTCCCCACCCCTACCCCCACCACCATGGTAGGGCCAATCCCGTTCCTCCCCCCCACCGCCACTCTGACCCCATTCCCCACCGCCGCCTCCTCCACGGAGCAGGGTGGGGAGGGGCAGGCCAGCTGTGCTGGCCTGTTCCCCCCCTGCCCAGTCCCCTCTGTCTCTGCCATCTTGGTGGCGCTCCTCCACACGACTGCCAGCTGTCTGCAATGCTCTTAGAGTACTCAGCTTGGCTGCCGAGACAGCAAATTAGGGTGCAAATAAAGCATTATGGACAGACAGACTAAGGCTTTTATATATATAGAATTCTATTATACTGAGGCTATTAAGCATTGCAAAAGAGGATAGGAAACTCCAATTTGTATAATTATATGCTACTATACTAAGGCTATTAAACATATTATTGCAAAAAGTGAAAATTCAAGATTGAAAATTTCACCAACACTCTTTTGAATGGTAAAGGGACATTATATACACCTTTTGTTTAAAGATTTTGGGTGATGCTTATTTTATTAGGCTCTAATCCTGCAGCCATAACTATGATATGGGGATCTCATTTGAAAGGTCCAGTGCATTAGCTTTATTCATCAAAGATATAGTAGGAGAATTGTTCAATGTTTTCAGTACAAAACTCACACCATAAGCTACAATTTAGAACCAGTAGTGGGAAAGCATTTTGATGAGTGTTCTTCATAATGGCTTGACTATTGTGAAAAAGTGAATGTGAATGGGAATAATAGTCAATGACATGGTAACTAATTCTCTCTTATCTTTGGATGCATAGAAACTGGTTAGGAATTTGTCGACTCCCACTTACTGAAAGTATGTCTGAAATCCAGGAACTCTGTGCTTTCTTGGACAAAAGTGACATCACTTATGAACCAATGAAAGATGCTTTGAAAAATTATTTGAAACAAAAGACCCCTTCAGAGATCATGGAATACAGTAAGTCGAGTTTTTTCAATGAGAGATTTTATTATTTTAAAATAGGGCAAGTGAATTGCCTGATCAGAAATCACAAATCAGTAGTCTGTATGTAGTTAGGAAATGGTACAGCATGAAATTAATCACAGCTCTACTTAATAAACAAAGTAGTTATTCTCATAAAACTATGTCTGAAGCAGTCAGTGCCAAGTGCTGCTCAGAGACTGTATAATTTAGTACACAAGACAAAAAAGATTTAGAAGAAATGTATAACAGTTCTGCACTACAATATGCATTATGAAAATCACATACACACAACCATTTACTTCAGTTCAAGAAAATTCCTTGAATTAATACCTTTCATACCACATATTTCCATTCAGATATTCAAAAAAGTCTTAACTTTCCAGAAAGTGTTGGTGGATTTTCTTGCTAGAGTATATATTTTGGAAAAGTTTGTATGTTGTTGACAGCTCACTAAATGACTCATGTTCAAAGTAATCCCCTCCAAGAAAATTTATGAACATGGAAAGGAATGATTCTTACTGTCTTTTTTGTTGAAATTAAAATTAATGAATTCTGAATTCTGTCATTTCTGTTGCATATTGACACGAACATTGTACATTATGATGCACAGACTGGTCAAGAAATTAACTGGAAAAAATTATATTCTAAGACATTTTAGACACTGTATATATTAAGATAGCATGCTGGGCCCCAGTCATGGATCTGGCTCTATTGCCATAGGCTAGGCATTGTGCAAATGCATTCAGTTTCAAGAATTGTAGAATCTTTTCATATTATTGTCCACATCCATACAAATATAATTTCTAAAAGAATATGACTCCTGTATCTCTTCAGTATCAACATGTGCTTCCTTATGGACCCCAGTATGAAGAGGTTTGAGTAACTTTTTAAAATTATCATTTAATAGTTTCAGTTTCATTCCTAACTAGTTAAATTTCCCAGAAGCCATATAATAGAACTGTGCAGTATTTGTATGTGGTCACTTGGATTATCTCTATTGGGGATTTCAGTCTAAGCGTTTCCATCTAAATAAAAGAATTGTAGACCAGCCCCTACAGTGGTACAAATTTCTCTAAAGGAAGTGGTAAAAGGGAGGAAGCTGACTGAGGAGTGAAGCAGCAGCTTTGCTTCCCTTGCATTGTAGGAGTTCCACAAAAATAAATCTGCAGTTAAGCCTCTTCTTAACCTCCAAAGCACACCTCACATTTTCCCACCATTTCCAGAACTTGGACACTGCATAGATTCATAGATTCATAGATGTTAGGGTCAGAAAGGACCTCAATAGATCATCGACTCCGACCCCCTGCATAGGCAGGAAAGAGTACTGGGTTTAGATGACCCTAGATGCTAGATGCCTATCTAACCTCCTCTTGAAGACCCCCAGGGTAGGGGAGAGCACCACCTCCCTTGGGAGCCTGTTCCAGACCTTGGCCACTCTAACTGTGAAGAAGTTCTTCCTAATGTCCAGTCTAAATCTGCTCTCTGCTAGCTTGTGGCTGCCCTAGTCTTTCCTCATAGGGCTTGGCCTGCAAGCTCTTAACCATACAAGTGGCCCTTCTCTGGACCCTCTCCAGGTTATCCACATCCCTCTTGAAGTGGGGCGCCCAAAATTGCACGCAGTATTCCAACTGCGGTCTGACCAGCGCCCAGTAGAGGGGAATTATCACCTCCTTGGTTCTGTTTGTCATGCATCTGCTGATGCACGATAAAGTGCCATTACCTTTTCTGATGACTTCGTCACACTGCCGACTCATGTTCATCTTGGAGTCCACTAGGACTCCAAGTTCCCTTTCCGCTTCCGTGCCACCAAGCAGGTCATTTCCTAGGCAGTAGGTAAGCTGGACATTTTTCCTCCCTAGGTGCAGCACTTTGCATTTCTCCTTGTTGAATTGCATTCTGTTGTTTTCTGCCCATATGTCCAACCTGTCCAGGTCTGCTTGTAGTTGTTCCCTGCCCTCCGGTGTGTCCACTTCTCCCCACAGTTTTGTGTCATCCGCAAACTTGGACAGAGTACACTTCACTCCCTCGTCCAAGTCGCTGATGAAGATATTGAAGAGTATCGGTCCAAGGACCGAGCCCTGCGGGACCCCACTGCCCACACCCTTCCAGGTCAATACTGACCCATCCACTACGACTCTCTGGGTACGACCCTCTAGCCAATTCACCACCCACCGGACTGTGCAGTCATCCAAGTCACAGCCTCTTAACTTGTTCACCAGTATGGTGTGGGATACCATATTGAAGGCCTTCCTGAAGTCTAAGTAAACGACAGCTACCCCTACTCCTGCGTCCAGGTGTTTTATAACCATACTTCTGTCAGAGAAGGTTCAACAGCATATCCAGTTCTGCCTACATCAGATCATATAAATATATAGAGCAGGTAAGCTCAAAGAAAACAAAACTGATGCTTAGAGGTGCACACCAAAACTCTTAAAACCATTACTACTAGAGAGGATTTTTGGTTGCAGCATGGATCCATGATGTGGAACATATTAATATTTCCTGACAATGTTCATATTTAAGTACTGGGAACAGAATGACAGAAATGAGCTCTGCATGTGCTGAACAGAATTTTCTATATTAATGTATCATCCTAAAGAATCATATTATACTATTATGAAATACTATCATTTACTCACAGTTGGCTTATCCAAAGTTTTAATTGTGTTGAAAATTTCTTTCATTGTGACCTTATCCATTAGATACAGATTGGAGAGCAGAAGTAACTATCTACTCCTTACATCAGATTGTGAAAATATATGTAGGAAGTCACTGGTATGAAACTTACTTACAAACCTTGCTGAAGGTACAGTCATTGACTATCTTTACATTGCCTTGAGTGTAAGATTGTCTAAACCATTTCAGTAATGGAAGTGTTTTAGTACTAGAAGGGATTGACCTGGCAGGCTAGAACAGTCAGACCTTCATATCTGGGCTGGGAGTTGTATTAAGGCAAGAGGTTCAATTCCAATGAGGAAAGAAATACTTGAAATTACTCTTGAGAATACAGTTAGCCTTTTGACTAACAGCATTGCCTCGTGCTGATGGATCCTGGGTAGCTCTTCTTTGACATATACCATCAAAACCAGATAGATAGATAGACAGATAGATAGAATGTCTTCCCTCTAAATTATCACTAGAAATACAGAAGAGCTAATAGAAAAATATGATGGACTCAATTCAGCACAGCATCTAAACATATGACTAATTTTACATAGGCGTTTAATAGGGCTGTGTGAAATGAAAGCATTCCGTTTTGACCAGTGTTTCGACATTTCGACAGAACAGTGTTTTGTTTCGACTTTTGTTTTGAGTCAAACCAGCTGTTCCGTCGAAACGTTTTGCCGTTTCGACCTTGTTTCAACGTTTCGCCCCTAGGATATAATGGGGAAGGTTAAAACAGACTATAACTTTGTCATTTCTGGCCAGATTTGGATGAAACTTGCAGAAATGGCAGCCCCTTCTGAGGGAACGATGCATGCCAAGTATCAAGAAGATAGGTTTAGGGGTTTGGAGAAACCGCACCCCGAAATCTTGAGAGCAAAACTCATGTCATTTGTATGTGTTAAGGCACAGCGGGGTCAAAACTGCAGGGATGCTAGCCCCCTGCTGAGGCAACGAAGCCTGCCTCATTTCAAGGAGATAGGTGCAGGGGGTTCAGAGAAATTGCACCCCAAAATCCTGAAAGCAAAACCTGTATCACGTGTATGTGTTAAGACCCAGTGGGATCAAAACTGCAGACTTGCTAACCCCTGCTGAGGCCACAAAGCCTGCCAAGTTTCAAGAAGATTGGTGGAGGGTTGGGGGGGAATTGCACTCCAAAGTCTTGAAAGCAAAGCTCATGTCACATGTATGTGTTAAGCCACAGTGGGGTCAAAACTGCAGGGATGGTAGCCCCTGGGGAGGCCACAAAGCCTGACAAGTTTCAAGGTGATAGGTGCAGGGGTTTGGGGGGAACTGCACGTCAAGCTGCTCTCAGACAAAACTCGTGACATGGGTGCTTGTGCAGCTGTGTCCATCTTGTGGTGGGGTGGGGAGAGGAAGAGGACTACTGCAGGCCTGGCTGCTAAGGCGCTGTGTTACCAATTAATCATGATTCACTCAGGGACCAGCTCAATACCCAAGTACCTAGCTACTACATAACAATTTAACGAGCATGGATTAACACCTACAAAACAGACAAAACTCGTGACATGGGTGCTTGTGCAGCTGTGTCCATCTTGTGGTGGGGTGGGGAGAGGAAGAGGACTACTGCAGGCCTGGCTGCTAAGGCGCTGTGTTACCAATTAATCATGATTCACTCAGGGACCAGCTCAATACCCAAGTACCTAGCTACTACATAACAATTTAACGAGCATGGATTAACACCTACAAAACCACAGACTCAGGAGAGGAAATAATCAATACAGACAATCAACTGACCCAAGACAGAGACAGTCAGTTGCACAAACACCCATTTCACGAGTTTTGTCTGTCAGCAGCTAGGGGTGCAGGGCCCCAGAACCCCTGCACCTATCTCCTTGACAGCTGGCAGGCTTCATGGCCTCAGCAGGGGCCACCATCTCTGCAGTTTTGACCCCACTGTGGCTTAACACATACATGTGACATGAGCTTTGCTTTCAAGACTTTGGAGTGCAATTCCCTCAGAAGCTCTCTCAAGCTTTACCATGTCCTTGTTAAGGTGTGGAGCCCAGAACTAGAAGCAGTACTCCAGCTGTGATCTCACCAGTGCTGAGAAGAGCCGAGTAGAGCAGGAGAATCACTTCTTTGCAGTGGTTTTACTGGAGATGCGTGAATTGATGCATGCCAGTGTATTGTTGGCCCCGCTGGCTACAGCATCGCACTACCAGCTCATGTTCATACTGTGGTCAGTTATTGCCCTCAGGTCTTGGTGACAAGTGATGGGAGATCTTCAGTCCTGCTGCCTGATGAGAGGCAGCAGTTGCACAAGCACCCATGTCATGAGTTTTGCCTGTCAGCAGCTAGGGGTACAGGGCCCCAGAACCCCCCTGCACCTATCTCCTTGACAGCTGGCAGGCTTAGTGGCCGCAGCAGGGCCTAGCAGCCAGGCCTGCAGTAGTTTCCCCTCCCCCGTGCCCCAAGACCGACCCAGCCACACACTCCCGTGGCCTCAGCAGGGGCTAGCATGCCTGCAGCTTTCACCCTGCTGCTCCTTAACACACACAGTGTCACCCATGTCATGAGTTTTGCTTGTCCTCAGCTTGAGGTGCAGTTTCCCCCAAACCCCTGTACTTATCTCCTTGAAACTTGGTAGGCTTTGTGGCCTTGGCAGGGGCTAGCATGCCTGCAGTTTTGACCCTGCTGTGGCTTAACACATACACCTGACATGAGTTTTGCTTTCAGGGTTTTGGGGTGCAGTTTCTCCAAACCCCCTGCACCTATCTTCTTGAAACCTGGCATGCTTTATGCCCTCAAAAGGGGCTACCATTTCTGCATGTTTTATCCAAATCTGGCCAGAAATTACAAAGTTATAGGCTGTTTTGACCTTCCCAATTATAGCCTATTGGCGAAACGTTGAAACAGCGTCGAAACAGCAAAACATTTCGACTTGCCTCGTTTTGTTTCGAGGCTGTTTCAACCATATTTGTTTCATTTCAATTTTGCTGTTTCAACTTTGAAACAGGTCAAAACAGCGACGAAACAAAACTGGTGGTGAAATTTCGCACAGCCCTAGCGCTTAACTTCCATTGGATTCAGTTAACTTAAGCATATGCTTAAGTGCCTTGAATTGATACAGACTTAAGTACATACTTCATGTTAAGCAAAAGCTGGAGAATCCAGTACAGTTTGTCTTGCAGGTGCTGAGACAGGATTCAAGGGGAATTTGGGTGCTTAAATTCTAAGGAGTGATTCAGTTCTTTCTGTTCCACAAGCTAAAGAGCCAAAGAGCTAAAGGTGCCATTTTGAACTGCAGAGTTCCCTAGGACTGAGCTTCTGCCCATACCTAGGTGTGAATCAGTTTGATTACTTAGCCTAACTCCTGCCTAAACTCCAGTTCAGTGCTGTACAACAATGCCCAGTAAATTAGTTATTCTTGGAGAATGCGTTTTTTGAACCAATAGCATCTAATTTGGCTCAAACATTAGAGGGGGTGCTCAGAGACCCCAACTGTATTGACTATGGCAGTAGCAGCAGGGCAGGGAGCAGAAAGCAGAACAGACTAGGGGAAGGGGATTGGGGTGGCACTCAGGGGGCTTGTCCAGATGAGTGCACATTTTGCCTCTTGCAGCATCCCAGACCAGTTTGAGATGCTGCAGGAGGCATGCTGTGACTGAAAATTTTTTCCCTGCACTGGATATTTTCAGTGTGCGCTCAACATTTGATACCTGGAGATTCCTGTGAGCGGCTCTGGCCCTGGGTTACAGCACGAGTGGCCCTGGGGCTGCAGAAAGGCACACGGCCCTGTGTGGAGCTGCAGCAAGCCAGGCCGGTCCCACAATGAGAGGCACAGGCAGCACCGACTCTGTGGTGATAGGGGCCGTGCTGTGCAGTGCTGTGGGGGGGCAGGCAGCAGCAGGGCCTAAGCACCCTATGCCTGCTGCTGCTGCAGGGGTGAGTTGTGGGCCCTGTACAGAGGGGCTGTGGCCCTGCAGGGGAGGGGGGGCTGGGACCCTGCAGGGGTCTGTGGCCTGATGGGGGGCTGGGACCCTCTAGGGAGGGCTGGGACCCTGTGGGAGTGGAGTCTATGTGCTGGGCGGGGGGGGCAGGGGACCCACCACTCCTAAGCAGCCCCCCCCCACAGTCCCTCCATACACGCAGTCCTCCCACAATCCCCCCACATCTACTCACACACCGACCTGCATCCCCTCACTCCCCTTTCCACCCCGCCATGCATACCCCACATCCCCCCTTCACACACCTATCATGTGATTAGAAAACCAAAAGCAAGCATCAAAACATAGATATTTAGAATTAATTTTATTATGATGATAAAGACACTAGTAGGCTTCCAAATTGCTTTAACATTGTAAATATAGCAATAAAACATAGCCCAACTGATCTCTCTGTGTCTCTGTATCTATATGTGCGTGTGTGTATATATATAGTGGTCTTTTGTTCTAATTGTGGAAGAACATGGATTTGGGGGTATTTTAAAAAGTGAATTTTGGATGCTGCTTTAGCAGTCCATCTGGCACAAGGGGTAGCATCCCCAGATACCAATTGTCTGGGCCCCAGAAGCTCCTGCCTATTTGTATCTTTCGGTGGACATTCACCCAATTAATGAATAGCTCCCACTGTTAACATGTTCCAAGTTAACATGGGCCTTACAACCCACCCAGCTAACTAATAGCCCCTACTGTGTGGGCCCAAAGGGTGAAAGATACAACTAAATTTCTTGGGCCAACAAAGACCAAAACAGGGTGGGAGTGTCATGTGGGTCAAAGGGTCAAAACGTAAAAAATAGTGTTCCAGAGGGGGACATGGAACACTATTCCATGCTGCACCCACAGGTCCTCAAAGGCATCCAAGGAGTTGGTAGATGCTACCCACTGGTGCTCTGCCCAAAAACATGCACAGGCGAGTGAAAGGAACCCAGACCTGCAGCCCCTGGGCACCTTCCTGGCCAGAGCCAGGGCAGGTGTTTATAGTGCTGGGACCACTAAGGTGCTGGCCTCAGGCTCTAGCTCCCCCTGGCTGCAAATCCAGGAGGAGCTGGGCAGGGTTATTTTGCCCCAAGTGGCACAACTTGCCCCACACCAAAGTGTATGTCAGGGCACGTATGCTGAGGCAAAAATCCCTGGCTCAAATTTGTGCTGCTCCTATTTGAGCTGCTCCAAGAGCATGTGCCTGCATGTGTGGACACGCCCCTGGAGGGTGCATGGCTTACATGTGGCACATTTTCTCAAAAGGCTGACCCCCACTAATCTAGGGATTCCCATTAACAAGAAAAATTGCATAGCATGCTAACAGTTTTCTTGAGATGTAGCTATGCTCAGCCTTGCATGGCTGAAAGGAGAAATGCTCTGATATTTGATATGAAGGGATTTGGAAAGATAAGAGAGGAAATTTACTATCAGGAAATGTTCACACTAGGATCCTCGTGAAGCCTAATATTTATTTATTTCTGTAGTGTCCAGAGTTGCTGTCAAATGGCAAAAAAGTGTATTGGATTACATATGGCCAGAGCCTCCTAATCCATGGAGATGGACAAATATTTCGACATGTTCTCAACTTCCTTAGACTTGGCGAGCTGTTTTTACCAGCTGAATTTGAGTAAGAACAGACAATTCATGCACCTCCATAGTTTTTTTTATGTAAGATGTTTCTGGGGAAAGTATATACACATCATTTAAGGCAGTGGCTCCCAACTTTTTTTTGCTGTGACCCTAAATCCGGGTTGTGACCCCCGCCCGTGCCACTGACTCACTTATGCCTGGTGGAGCAAGTGGAGTCCAGGCCAGGCTGGGATCGCAGGGGGCAGCAGTGGTGAGAGCCATGCAAACGGTGCACTGGGAGAGCCCTGCAGGTGGGAAGGGTGGAGCAAGGGGTGGACCCCCCACATCCCTGATTTGGGTTGGGCCCTGAAGTTGGGAGCCACTGATTTTATGTATAGTTTTTTTGATTGGCATAGTGATGCTAGCCTAAAGAATGAAAGCAAGACACTTTCTTTAGTGCTTGTTCATACACATATTGTATTGTTGGAACAAGCCATAATTTTACTTTAGAACTGGAAGGTATTTGCAACCAAATGGAGCAGTGGGCCATTTTAACAGAGCTAGCTCTGAAGGTGGGCTACCCTTTCCTACTTGGCCACTGGTATCACCACTGCTCCCCCAGCCATGATGATCTCCTGCAAAAGTTTTGCATATGTCCCCTACACTGAAGTCCCAGCTTTGTGATCTGATTGCTTGGTAGGTCAGGTCTGGCCCATGTGCTGTTGGCTGCCAACCCCTGCTCTAGATACCTTGTTTTGGTGAGTGGCACCCATTGAGATAGTGCCTGTGGCTTAAGCCCTCAAAGAATGGGTTTACCCTAGTCATGCCTCTGTTCCTTCCTCCACCCTGTGGCTAAGAGTCAAATTGGCTATTATTTGTTAAAGATGACTACTGTATTTGACTGCATACTTCAGTTTATTTATAAAAAACTTTTCAGAGAATGGGCCCTGTTTTGTCAAGAAGTAGAGGAATACAGAATCCCTTCTCTACTAGAGGCACTGTATCAGTGTGAAGCATACAGGTAGGAAGTATGTTTGTCTGCATTTTATAGTATAATGTCTCTGCATTTGATTTCAGCAGGTAGAAAGAAAGTTGAGGGGAGGAGAGAACAGATAAACCAACTATGAGAATAAGAAGCATATATGGAAAAAATGTTGGGGCCTCAGAGGGACCTCAGTTCAGACAGACATCTAACTTTTGCAAAAATATTTCCTTTAGTTTGATAATGACAAGAAATATTAATATACAGGCTCTGGCTGGGCTGCCAATCTTGGCATTTTAAGGTCTAATGTAATTGATTAAGCTCAGCCATGCTACTTAGCACCAATTCTAAATACAGATGATAGTATTAATACTTAAAGGGGAACATCCCGTAGCCCAGAGGGGAAGTGAAGGCAGTTATAAAGATGTTTCTAAAAAAATCCATATATAACAAATGTAAAAAAGGAGAAAATTATAGTAATAAATAGAAATGAGAAGTTAGGAATTATAGAAAAGAAATAAGAGAAGCAGAAGGACAGAAAGAAAAACCAATGACCAAGGTAAGAAGCATCAGTGGGAGCATCTACATGAGACAATGTGCAGTAGATGGACTGACTGTGCATTACAGCATCATGGCAAAAACTGTGCTATTATGCTAACGCACGGTAGTATTAGTCTACTGTGCATTAAATGTCATAAAAAAAGCATGCCATCGCACTATCGTGCAGTAGGGCAGCCTACTGTGCATTTATTTTAGTAGTTCCTTTTGCAAGTGCTAAATCTAATGTGCAGTAGGCACTGCGCAGTAATGAATGTGGAGACACACCCTGTATATTGGGAATAAAAGGAATCTCTAAGCCATTGTGACAGGGGGCTGTCTTGAGGCCAGTCCCATTGTTGGCCCACCCACCTGTCTAGCAGGGCTGCGCAAAATAGCTGTGTTTCGATTTGGTCATTTTGGAGGACAGCGATTTGTTTTGATGTTTCAGATCACTGTCCTGTTTCATTTCGGCCAAATCTATGCTGGTCCCTGCCATGTGACCTGGCTCCACAAGGAGCAAAGATTTGGGGCTGCACAGGGCGGGCAGCAGCGGGGAGGATACCTCGGCATGGATCTCTGCTCCTTGCGGAGCCAGGTTGCCTGGCAGGGATTCCCCAGCCCCTGGTTTGATTCCCCAGCCCTTGTATCAGGTCCCCCCCTCTTCCCAGGGGGGGCGGGTCCCCACACCC
>NW_005842289.1:533056-534053 GCF_000455745.1 Alligator sinensis
CACTGGCCCTAGCCTGCAGTGGCTGCCTGATGAAACCCCGCACACAGATCTGGGGCCCACGCCTCCTGGGAAGAGCTGGGGGAAGCGATCAGAGAGTTAGATGTCAATATCGAAGCAGTCCTTCCCCCCTCTTTCCCCTCCCTCCTCTTAGTCTTTGTTTCCCTGCAAGCCCAGCTCCAAAATTCTCCAAAACATTTTGGAGCCTTCCAGTTCATTTCGGAGCCTTCCATTTTGATTCGGATTTGGTGTTTTGGGTGCCGAAATGGCCTAAAACATCTCTGAAATGAAACGGCTGCCAAAATTTAGCACAGCCCTAGTGTCTAGGGCAGTTTGCCCACCTGACTCACTTGCCATGCCTTTGTTGGAACTGAATAGTTGTTCATAGGCGGGAGGCTGCCCATTTACTGCCCTGATGCCAAGGGTGTAATACACGGATCTGAACAACCTTTACACTGTGTCTCGTGCCTCGCAGTTGGCATCCAGTCAGTTAACTCTCATGTCAGGGCTGAACTCTGCCCCTATGCTGAGCCTCTTTCAAGCCCCATAACTGGGTGTCATTCACACTGCCCCTTTTTCTGGGTCATACCCATTCACACCCTACCATGGGCCACACGCACTCTGCCTTACTCTGTTTCATTGGCCCCTTGGCCCTACTCCATACAGCCCTTCAGGCTTCTTCTCTTTCACGCTTGGTCCTGACCCCTTGCAGACCTTCAAGCCGACCCACTCAGGCCCTACTCTACAATTGGGCCTCAGGGCTACCACCTCACATTCTGGGATGATTCTAGACCCTGGCGTTCTCTGGCCTGGGGCATCCCAAACTTGGCCTACGGCCCACTCAGCCCACAGGTATCTGTTGACTGCCTGGACCCCAAGCCTGTCCCCTTTATGGGGTAGCCCACCAGGCATAGTTTCATAGTTGGTAGGGTCGGAAGGGACCTGAGGAGATCATGTAGTCCGACCCCCTGCCGTGGCAGGAAAGAGTACTGGGGTCAAA
>NW_005842289.1:534495-537334 GCF_000455745.1 Alligator sinensis
CTTGTCAGTGTTGAACCCCATCCTGTTCTCTTCGGCCCACCCCTGTAACCTGTCTAGATCCACTTGCAGCCTGTTCCTTCCTACTAGCATACTCACTTCACCTCACATCTTAGTGTCATCTGCGAACTTGAACAGGGTGCTTTCTACCCCCTTGCCCAAGTCACTGATGAAGATGTTGAATAGTGCAGGCCCGAGGACTGAGCCCTGGGGAACCCCACTGCCCACATCCCTCCAGGTCAAATAAGACCCGTCTATCACCACCCTCTGGGTGTGGCCCTCCAGCCAGTTAGTGACCCATCCGACCGTGTAGGCATCAACACCACTGTCTCCTAGTTTCTTACTGAGAATGGGGTGAGAGACCGTGTCGAAGGCCTTCCTGAAGTCCAGAAAGACTATATCCACTGTGACACCTGCATCCAAAGACTTAGTGACCTGGTCATAGAAGGCCACCAGGTTGGTTTGACAAACCCGCCCCTAATGAACCTATGCCGGTTGCCCCTGAGCATAACCTCCCTTGCTGGCCCTTCCTGGACATGTGCCAGGATAATTCTTTCGAAAAGCTTCCCCAGGACCAAGGTAAGATTCACGGGAGTATAGTTTCCTGGGTCTTCCTTCCTCCCTTTTTTGAAGATGGGGATCACATTGGCCCTTTTCCAGTCCTCCGGCACATCGCCCGAATGCCATGAGTGCTCATAGAGCTGTGCCAGAGGTCCCACAATGACCCCTGCTAGTTTCTTCAGCACTCTGGGGTGGAGATCATCAGAACCTGAGGATTTAAATACATCTAGTCCCTCCAGAAGTTCCCTGACAAGGTCCTCATTAACCCTTTGCTCATTCCAGCAATTACTTGGATAACTGTGGCGATTGTAGTGCTAATACATGCTGGCAAGCACTGACCTCCAGGGAGGTGTCCACTGATCAGATGATGCAAACTATGATAATGGGGAAATGTTGCCTTATACATAGAGAATAATGGGTAAAACTCCATTATTGAGTTATACCTATTTGGATGCAGACTGCTTACAGAATAAGCCTGGGCTGCACTGTATGATTTTGCCCAAAGAGATCTGGTTCTGCTGACAAAATCATCAGCATGTCCAGATTCATAGCTCCCCTTTGGTGGCAAACACCCTTGTCTCCACTGACAGAGCAATACGAGCTCTGCCAGTGACCTAAAGCTTCTACTAACAAGGGGAAGCTACCAGAAAGCACGTGTAGACGTGGCCACTCTGTGGACCACTATACATGTGCAGTGAGACTGCTCCAACACACTGTAATTACAGCGCATCAGAGCAGACATAATTAATTTGAGTCTCCTGAGGCACTTGTCCATATAATCAGTGTTTACATGCTAAAAATGTTCCTGGTTTAATTTTTCTTTCTTAGTTTATGATGACTAATTAAGTAACTTGGATGTGATTTGCCACGTAATGGCTTATTATGCTATAACTTGTAAAATGCGCTGGGGGCACATCAGAACAATTTTACCCTCCTGCCCTTTCAGCACTACTTTACTGTCAGGTGGCATTTTAGGACAAGAAGTGCCCAGGAGAGTCCTCCCAAAGGAGAAGCCCAGGAGAGTCCTCTCGCCATGACTTCAGGCACCTAAAGGGGATCACCCCCTGCCCTAGCCTGGTGCCACAGCACTTCTGCCCCTTTTTCTAGGTGCTTGTTGCACAGGGTGCTGTGGGGTTAGGGCGTGAAATCTTTCTGTGCAAAGCACCTCCCCTTCACAATTCTGCCTTGCCATGGCTTCGGGCACTATGACTTCCTCTTGCTTTTTCTGAGTGCTTGTTGTACAGCAGTTCTGCTGCCTCCTTTTTCTGCACGCTTTTTGCACCAGGCACTGGACGTGGGGTACCCTTAGGGCTACACAAGGGTGCACAAGCATTGCATCTCCCACCCACCTGCTTTGCAAAGCTGCCCACAGCAAATTTTTTTCCCTGCTATTTTTTGCACAGGGAAGAGTTGTGTTTTGGCACTTTTTTGGGGCTGGGCTTTTCACATCCTTTTCCAGCCCATGGTGGTTTTTGCACACATATCAGGCCAGTGCCAGACTGTCTGGGTTGTTTTTTTTTACACCAGAATGAGGTTCGGCAAGCTTTAATTAAAGTGCCCCACCTTCATTTTTCAGCATGGAGAAGCTGATACACGTGATTCTCTGGGTGCTTTAATTGGAGCGGCTTTAGGACCAACTCTAATTAAAGTGCCCCCCCCACACCTCACCCCCCGGGAGTACATCTATAAATGTCCTCTGTGCTGTTGCCATGGCTTCTTGAACACTTAGGGCGCACCCACACATGTAGGCATGTGCACTTGCAGCAGCTTAAATAGGAGCGGCACAAATTTGAGCCAGGGATTTTTGCCTCAATGCACGTGCCTGGACATGCACCTTGGTGCAGGACAAGTTGAGCCACTTGGGGCAAAATATCACTGCCCAGCTTCTCCCAGATCTGCAGACATGTGCTGGTTCCAGCAGTATTAAAACCTGCCCTGGAGAGCAGCTCAGGGTGAACTGCTCTCAGGAGGTTCTGGGAAGAAGTTGGCCGTGCCCGTTCCTGTCCCAGGTTGTTGCTGTTGCTGCTGCTACTAGCTTGCTCTCAGGAGCTTCTAGGGGAAGTAGACCATACCCCTTCCTACCTTGGGCTGTTGCTGCTGCTGCCGCTGTTGCTAGCCTGCTCTCAAGAACTTCTGGGGAAAGTTGGCCATGTCCCTTCCTGCTTCAGGCTGCTGCTGCTGCTACTGCTGTTGCTAGCTTGCTCTCAGAAGCTTTTGGAAGGAAGTTAGCCATACCCCTTCCTGTCCCATGGTGCTGCTTCTGCTGCTGCTGCTGCTGCTA
>NW_005842289.1:537344-564698 GCF_000455745.1 Alligator sinensis
CCAGCCACACACCACTGCACCCCCCACCCCCCGTGGGGGGGAACCACACTGCATTGCACCCCAACTTCTGAACTTCTGTTCCGGCCTGCAGCCCAGCCCACCGCCAAGCCGTGGTCGGGGCACAGCCCAGGGTGAGGGCCTGCACTGCCTGTGGGTCCCTCCCTGACCCACGCACTATCACTGCCGGTGCCTACAGGTGCCTTGCCTGGCCCAGCTGCTTTGGCAGGTCATCCCCCACTTTCACCTTCACTTTCACTTTTACCTGAAGTATGCCTTAAGTGGCTGACTGGACAGCTGTTACCACTGCTGCTGCTGCCAGTGCCTGTACTGCTGCTGCCCCCTGCCACATTGCCTTGCACTGACCTGCACCACACCTGCACTGGATTACTTCCCTAATTGACTGCTCCTGCACTCCCTCATAGCTGCCTCTGGTCCTGTGCTTTGTTTCCTACCTGCTGCCCTGCTGCTGAGTGCCTGGCTGGAGGCCTGAGGGGCTCCTGGACTGAGCTTCAACAAATGAAGGCCCTCCACTGCTCCAGCTATCTTTTTACACCTGCCTCAGCAGTTTCCCTTGTGTGTTTTGCCCTTGTGTGGTAAGTTCTGTGGTCCACACCCCCTGCCCTGGTGTTTGTTATGTGGCTGAGCAAGCCAGCTCAAGTCTCCCTAGCCCTTGTGTATGTGTCCCCCTCCCCTCACCTTCCCCAGGCATAGCCCACCTGGTTTCCTGTGGGGCTGTAGCTCAGTGAGCTTCAGCCCCTTTCCCCTCACCCCCCGCTCCCTTCCCCCACAGCCCCAGCCTGTCCCTATTGGATTCACTAGCCCTGCTGTATTTTCTGTTCTTCTTTATTGGTTTCCCTCTCCCTCATGTGAAGTAATGGCAGGGCAGAAGTCTTCTGGGGGAGCAGATGCCCTCACAGAACTTTCTGTAGCCCCCACTGTAGGGACAAATTGCAGCCACGCCCCCGAGGGGCCTCATGTCCCTACAACCCCCACCCTCCAGGGGTAGACAAGCCTGTAACCCCCACTGTGGGGGCAAGCAGGACTCTAACAGGGAGCCAGCAGGGCCAAGGGGTCTCCCTTGGCCAGGCCCCCTCACCATCAGGGACCCAGGGCAAGGGCATTGGGAAGGGCTTCTCAACTGGGGGTGGGAAGGGCAAGGGCCCTGCCCCCAAGCCTAGACCACCGGCACCTGAGGGGACCAGGTGCGCTATGCCAGCCAGCACACCCACTCGGCTGTCCTTAGCTCTCGCCCCACTAAGCCAGCCCCCCAGTAGGGGAGCCACAGCTATGCACAGGTGGCTGTGAGGCAACTTGCAGCCACAGGGCCTGGACTCACCACTGCCGGCCCTTCCAGCTTGGGCAGCAGGGCCCCCTTTCCGGCACTCACCCACAGGCACAGGGTGAAGTACAAACTACCCGAGCGGGTGAAACTGCACTTTGAGATCTGGGTGCAGTTCCTGGCTCAGATGGTGGGGGCCCCCAAGATCATAACAGCCTCCTGCTTTCATGGCAAGGGTTTTTTTTGCCTTGCTTTGGAGGCTGCTGCAGAAAAGGCAGTGGAGAGGGGGCTCATGGTGGAGGACAGATACGTCCCCCTCAAGCCTCTAGAAGAGCTGGGTACCAGGGTAGCTCCATCCCACCCTATATCTCTAATTGGGCCCTGCTCCCCCAGCTCCAAATCCTGGGGAGGGTTATCTCCCTGGTGGTGGCCCTCTCGTTGGGGTGCCAAGACCCCAGCCTCTACCATGTGCGCTCATTCTGCTGCCAGGTCATGATTCAGCTGTCGACGGGAGTAAGGCTGGAGGCCAAGGGGTGCCTTGTGATTCCTTTTCAGGGAGCCCTGGTGAGGGTGTTTTATATGCTGGGAGACCTGTGGTTTTTCCAGTGCGATGCCCCAGGGCACCTGCATCACAAGTGCCCCATGAGCCAGGCAGGGAGGGCACCTGCAGGGCCCACTGGGGCACCTCCCCCCTCAGGCCCCCCTGGCACCCCAGCCACAACACCCAGCCCTCCTGTGAGCTCAGGGGACCTTGGTCCCCAACCAAATTTGGGTCCCAGGGAAGGAGGCAGCAGCTGAGGGGAGAGAGGGAGTAGGCCCCCCCCACCCCTAGCCAAGCTCAAAGCCAAATGGAAGGCCCAGACACAGCTGGAGCCCTTTGAAGTAGAGGACCCCCCCGCCGCCTCCCAAAACCACCACACAGGGAGAAAGAGCAGCTTAGCTTCCAGAGGTCTCCCTGGATGCGCCCAACACCCCACCCCCAGAAAAGATCAAATGGGTAATCCCAGTGGAGGAGGCTTTGGGCCTACTGGCCAGTCCCAACCAGGAGCCCATGGAGGAGAACCCCCACTCTGCTAGCCAGGACCTGCCCCCTGAGACCATGGGCAAAGAGTCTAACCCAACGGTAGGTCCGGTAGCAAAGCCCTCCCCCTCTGATGATCTGGGGGAGGTGGGGGCCCTGGGATTCACCCTGGTGAGTCCTGAGGGGGAAGATCCTCTCTCCCAGGACCCCAAAGCAGACACTGATGCCACCCCAGTGCCTGATGGATCTCCTCCCCCTGCCTCCCAGGAAAGCCTTGCCACCAGCCCACCCTGTGGTTCCACCCCAGAGTGGGTCGAGGCGGGGTCCTCTGACCCGACAGGCCAATCTTGTTGGCAACCCCGTGCAGACCCTGCCGGGCTCCAGCTCTACCCTGCCATCTTGTAAGGGAGCCCCACCCTTACCCCCACCCCTGTCCCAATTGTCTGCAGAGCTCTCCCAATCCCAACCAGAGTTTGGGGGTCTTAGTGGACTAGGGGGTTCAGACGGTGCCTAAGGAGCCTGTTGAGCCCCAGGACCAGGAGGAGAATGCCCAAGAACCGACAGCCTCCATGGAGCCTGTGGATCTCTTGGTCCCTGCAGTCCCAGGGGCGAGCTACTTGCATTTCTTGACTGAGAGTATACCTGGCAGTCTGCCAGCAAGGTGCAGCTCGCCTTGGACTGCTGGGGAGATTTTGACAACATCCTCGCCACTGCGAGGGCATTGGTGGGAGAAGGCAAGGGGCCCAAGAACTGCAACGCCTGGATTTATAGGCAGGCTCGCAGTTTCATAGATACCCTCTATGCTTAAGGGAGGATGCTGTGTGAACCAGCATGCCCCACACCGGTTGTTGAGGTGTGCGAGGCCCTGCCATATCATCTACTTCACACCCCCAGCCATGAGATTGTTTAAGATCGTGACCCTCAATGTCCATGGCTGCAGGAAGGGTCTCCAGAGATGCTGGGTGCTCTCCTTTCTTCATAAGTAGGGTACCCCATGGTTTTCTTGCAGGAGACACTGAAAATTCCAGCTGATGAGCCTAACTGGCAACTGGAGTGGGGAGGCAGGGTCTTTTTTAATCACCTTTTGGCCACCTCTTGTAGGGTTGTTCTCCCCAGGCCTGCAACTGGAGGTTATCCAGGATGTTGAGGTGGTGCCAGGCCACCTGCTGCACCTCAAGATCCGAGTGCAGGGCCTAGTCCTGAACCTTCTGAATGTGTATGCCCCTGCAAAGGACCCGGAGTTGGCAGACTTTTTCCGCCAGGCAGCCACTTACATCAACAGCCTCAACCCTTGCGAGTGCCTGGTCCTTAGAGGGGACTTCAACGTAACCCTTGATGTGTGGGACTGGTCAAGCAGGGAGCAGAACCAGGCTGCCATAGGTATCCTTAGGGAGAGCCTGATGGAGTACTCCCTGGTAGCCTCCGGTGTCCAGCCTACTCCCTTCAGCAATCACCACCTTGTCTGGGCCTAGGCCATGCTGGGGCCTGGGCATCCGGGTCAGGCTACTTTCAGTGCCAATCTGCTGGAGGATGTGGGCTTCAGGGAGGCCTTCTGGGAGTTCTGCCTGGCCTGGCAGCTGCAATGGGCAGCTTTCCCCTCAGCTTGGAGATGGTGGGACATGGGAGAGGTGCGCACCTAACTCTTTGGCCACAGCTCCAGTCAGGAGCACACCTGGCAGAGGAAAGTGGTCCGAGAGCAGCTTGAGTAGGAAGTGCTGGAGCTGGAGAGGTGCCTGGTCACCAACCCAACCAACCCATCGCTCTGTGGAGAGTGTTGGGAGAGGTGGGAAGAGCTTCGCTCTCTGGATGACCACTGTGCCCGCAGTGCATTTGTCCGCTCGTGCTTTCAGCTCCTCTGGCAGGTGGACCATGGCTCCCACTTCTATACCCTGGAGAGAAGGCGGGGGGTCAAGAAGTACATCACCTGCCTTCTGGTGGGCAATGGCACCCCCTTCACTGATCCAGGTGAGATGCACCAGCGTACGCGGGCCTTCTGTGAAGAGCTCTTCTCCCTGGATCTGACCAACACTGAAGCCTGTTGGACCCTGTGAGAGGGACTCCTGTAGGTCACCGTGGGTGACTGAGACTGGCTGGAGGCTCCTCTCACTCTGGCTGAGTTCTTCACCACTCTCCACCTGATTGGCACAAAGCACTGAGCATTGACAGGCTGACTGTGGGGTTTTACCAGGCCTTCTGGGATGTCCTCAGCCTGGACTTTGCTGCAGTCTGGGCCAAATACAAGGAAGTGGGGAGCTCCTCTTGTTGTGCTGGAGGGCCATGTTGATCCTCCTGCCAAAGAAAAGGGACCTCTGCAACCTGAGGAACTGGTGTCCCGTGTCCCTCTGCATGGACTGAAAGATGGCAACGAAGGCTGTCTCATTGCACCTGTGGTCCTTGCTGGCAGACGTGATCCATCCCAACCAGACATACACAGTGCCTGGCTGTTCCATCTTCGACAACCTGTACCTGGTTTGGGACCTCCTGGCATTGGCGCACTGGGAGGGCCTGTCTTTTGCCCTCCTTTCCCTGGACCAGGAGAAGGCATTCGTCAGGGTGGATCACGGGTACCTCACAAACACACTGTAGGCCTTTGGCTTCGGGCCCCACTTCATGCAGGCCGTACAAGTGTTTTGCATCTCTGCAGAGTGTTTGGTCAAGCTCAACTGGACCCTGACAGCCCATCCCGTTCAGGTGAGGGGTGTGTCAAGGCTGCCTGCTGTGAGGCTAGCTGTATACCTTGGCCCTGGAGCCCTTCCTTGTCTTCCTGAAGAGGTGAGTGGCGTGGTCGGTCCTCCGGGAGCCAGTGGTGTGGCTGGTCCTGTCAGCGTATGCTGTTGATGTGCTCGTCACACTCCAGGACCCAGGCAACCTGGTGTGGGTGGAGGCCTGCCAGGTGTTGTACTTGGCAGCCTTCTCTGCCCAGGTCAGCTGGGTCAAGAGCTTTGGCCTGATGGGTGATGGGTGGCAGGTGGGCTCACTCCCCCCCACGCTCCATGGGATCCGCTGGAGTGCGGGCTCACTGCTCTACATGGGGGTCTACCTGTCCCCCATGAACCCCTCCCCACTGGCAAACTGGCACCAGCTGGAGGCAAGAGTGGTGGAGCGGCTCTGAGCATGGGTGGGACTGCTACAGTGTCTCTCCATGCACAGGAGAGTGCTGGTGTTGAACCAGCTGGTCCTGTGATGCCAGAGCATAAACTTCCACACCCTGCCAGTGCCCCGCAAGGTTCTGGCTGGGCTCCAGAAATGAGTGCTAGAGTTTTTCTGGCCAGGATGGCACTGGGTTGCTGCAGAGGTCCTGAGTCTACCCTTGTGGGAAGGCAGCCAGGACCTGGTTTGTCTGTGCAGCCAGGTCCTGACGTTCAGTCTTCAGGCCCTGCAGCGACTGCTATGTGGTGTCGGTAGCCACGCAGCATGGGACCACCTTCCTTCACCACTTCCGGGAACTCCAGTATGACAGGCAGCTTCTCAGACTGCAGGACTTCCTGCAGGACCTGCGAGGGCTTCTGCCTCCAGGTCCCCTGGAAGGCTCGCCCAAGATGCCAGCCTGCTTGTTGAGCCCCTCCTCTGGAACCTCCAGCTAGAGATGCTGACAGTGCAGGCACCCTGGTTGCAACAGAGGCTGGTCCCATGGAGCATGTTGGGGAGTGTCGCCCATATCGGAGACCTCCTGGACTATGATAGGCAGGCGTGGATGGACCCCGCTGTGCTGGCCTGACGCATAGGTTTACCCATGACTTGTGCGACCTGCTGCCTAGTCCAGGAAGTGAAATTTGCCTTACCTCCCAAGGCCCTTGCCTTTGTCAACCAGGTCCTGCGCGATGGCAGTCCCCGCCCCCTCTCCCCCCATGTCCTCCAGCCCACAGGAGTTTGTCATGGGGCCAGTGCCTCGCCCAGCCTTGTGGCACTCCCCACTCCACCACCTGAGCCAACTGGAGGACATCCAACCGGTCCACTTCTCCACTATCCATCGCCACCACCTCTACAAACTCGTGTGCCGCACGATCCACCATGCTGCCCTCGCATCCCGTCCAGACACCAAGTGGCAGGACCTGCTCAGCGAAGGCGTAGCTGGGGTGCCCCAGTGGCTGAGCCTGTTCTCCACCTTCATCCCATGAGCCACTGGGGACCTTAGCTGGCAGTTCCTCCATAGAGCCATTGCCACGAGCATGTATATGGCAAGCTTCATAGACACCCTAGTCTCCTGCCCCTTCTACAGGCATAGGGAGACCCTGACGCACATGACACTCAAGTGTGTCAGGCTGCAGCCTCTCCAACTCCACCTCCAGAACCTCTTCCTGAGGTTCTGGTTGAACTTCATTCCCCACCTTTTTATTTTTGGGCACCCCATCTGCAGCCTCATCAAGTACCAGGACCTCCTGGTCAACCTCCTCCTGGCCCTGGCCCAGTGGGCCCTGTACATGATCAGGAAGGAGGCTCTGGCTGGGAAGGTGCCTGGGGACTGTGGGGCCACATTCCTCTCATATGTCCATGCATGTTTCTAGGCAGAGCACCAGTGGACGCTGTCCACCAGGTCCTTGGATGCCATTGAGGACCAGTGGGCATGACCTAGGAGGCTTTGCTCGGTGTCTCCCTCAGGTGCACTTATTTTCATGTTTTGAACCTTTGACCGACACGACACTCCTATCCTGTTTTTGATGTAGTTCTCCCAAGACTTTAGTTGTAGCACTCATTCATTAGCCCCACAAGGGGCTACTAGTTTACCAGGTGGGCCTTTAGGCCCACTGTAATTGAGTGTAGAAATAGTCAGGAGCTTCTGAGGCCTGGCCACTTGGTATCTGGGGACACTACCCCTTGTGCCAGCTGGACTGCTGAAGCAGCCCTAACTTGGAGTGGCCCCTGCACCCTCTACCCACTGCAGCAGTCTATCAGTGGGGGCTGCCGCCTGGCTGTGACCTGTTGCTACTGGCAACAGCATCCACCCCCTTGGACCTGCAGCCCCAAGGCTGCTCCCCTGCCAGACCCGGATGGGGTGCCCCTGCTCTGCCATCTGGGCAGCTATCGCCCAGAAGATGTGCTCCTTATGGTGGCCCACTTTGAACTGTCAAAGCGTGTCCTCTTGGCCCCAAATGGCCAAGAGGTCAGCCACCTTGTCTGCCATCCAGCTGGGTCTCCAGCGCTGGCCCTGGACAGGCTCCTCTGCATGGGTCTCGCCACTTGTCTCACCAGCAGAGATCCTGTTGTTCCCTGTTTATGAATTGCAAACTCTCTGATAAGAAACCCAAATTCTCTCATTAAAATACCCCAAATAGTGTTATTTTGCTATTAAAATAAAATGCCACTATATAGAGATCAGCTAGGCAATGTTTTACTGATATATTTATAAGGTTAAAGCAATTTGGAAACTTACCAGTGCCTCTATCATCATAATAAAATTGATACTAGGGTGAGGGGGTTTGTGGGAGTGGCCTGGGGATGTGGGTGTTGTATGTGGATTGCGGGGGAACTGTGGGTGTGGGGGGGCTGCTCAGGAGGGGTGGGTCCCCTGCCCTCTCACAGGGTACAGCCCCCCCAAACAGCACACAGACTGCCTCTACTGCAGGGCCCACAGCTTCCCCCAACAGGGCACACGCCTCCTCACAGGGCCCTCATGTGCCCCATGCAGGGCCCTCAGGTCCCACAGGGCCCCAGCCCCCCCGCCGAGCTCACAGCTCAACTCCGCAGCAGCAGTGACCATGGGGCACTCAGGGCACACTACAGCCAGAGCCCCCCGTGGTGTGGCTTGGCCCCAATTGCCTCAAAGCCGGTGTCACTTGTGCCACCTGTTGTGGGACTGGTCCAGCTCAGTGCGGCACCACGCAGGGCCATGCAGCTTCAGTCAGCACTGAGGCCCCTTGGGATGTCACCCATGGGCTGGCACTGCTTGTGTGCCTCCTGTGTAGCTGTTAAGTAAGATTTAAGAAACCTTTGACAAAATTAGACATTTTCAATTTTGTTTGTCTGTCACCAACATTTATTATTGGTATCATTTGGATTCTTCTGTAGTTAAAAATCATATATAAATCATATAACAATTATTAGAATGCACACGTAACCTTCTGATGACTAGAGGCCTAGGAGCTCCTGATCCCAGGTTGACATGGGTACTGTCCTTGGAAAATGTTTCCCAGTGTTTACAAATAATAAAACTTTAAAATATTCATTTGCAGATTATGGAAAAAACATGAAATTCCCAGTGAAGCTTTTCCATTTAAAAGATTAGATATTGTAACTTGGGATAAGGAGCATGAGTTCAGCAAAGACCCAAAAGAAGTAAGTCGCTTTTCTGGAATACATTTCACTAATGAACTTTAAAAATAAAATCAGACAAGACAGGTGCCAAAATTAACTAGTTCTGAATGAGCTTAGGACAAGGTCATTTGTCATGCTCAGTGAAAATTACCCACAAAACTAAGAGTCCTGCAAACCTCTCCATGACAGGGCCTCCTCAATCCACAAGTGCAGGAGTATTCAAGAATCTACTTGCATCACAATGCTAACAAAAAATTCACTGAGAATGATGCAAAACGCAAGGAATTTTTTAGGGAGTTTATATCTTTTACTGGACCAACTGCATGACGGGGAGATTTTAGACAGGCATAAAGAAAGAGCAACTTTTGTTTGAAATCTTATCTAAAAGTCACTCCTTGCCATGAAGTTGGTCCAGTAAAAGCTATAACCCCTCAAAATATCCTTGCCTCTCACACATTTCCTGGACCATAATGGGTACAATATCATTCCAACACTACGACTACATATAATGTCTATATATATTTTTAATATAAAACTACAGGTTTTTTAATATTAACAGAGAGAGAGTAAGATGATAGGCCTCTTGCTTAACTTCTGTAAACATATAGAAGGAGCCCCTGTACAATACGAAAAATCAAATCTCAGTCATTTTCAGTTAATTATTGCAGTTTTAGGTAGTTCAAGTGTTTTGAACTGAAATGTTGCAGTGTTTGAGTTCCCAGTCCAGGTCTTGCTTCAGTTATAGTGATCAAGTTTGATGCAGAGTTGTCTAAGGGGCGCTGGGTAAGGCTATTCCCTGTGTCTTTGTTTTACATCTTGAAGCCAAAGAAACAGGTATATTTCAGGCTTCCTCTGTAAAGAAGGCATTAGGATCCAGGTCCCTACATCCAGCCTGTGGACAGAGTGCCCATCCTCTCAGCTTGCCCTTGTGCTTGATCAAGGTGACCATTACAACACTTTTTGCAGCACAAGCTTCACCTGACAGCTGTAAAATATTTAGATATTCCCACCCTCTCGTACAGTGATTTTTTTTCAGAGGGGTGTTTAATATTTTTCCAGTACTCATGGAATCTCCCCCAGAATTGGATCTCAGCTCAGTGCTAACAAAGTTAATGGAGCCTTAGCAAGAATCCTGTGTTCCCACCATCATTGCAGATGTCTTTTTTAACTACAATTAAAAGTTAAAAAGGACTTTTTTAAAAAGGACTGCAAGTTGCAAAGCATGCAACTTTGAGTTGCATGCTTTGCTATCTGATCTCACTCCCATTGAATTTCTCGGGGTCAAAGATGTCCTACATCATTATATAAACAAGTTGGATAAAAATCATGTAAAAGTTGCATCCAAATTCTACAACTTATTTTGTTTTCTTTCCAAAAAACCTAATTTTCTCCTAGTCAAAGCTGGCCCTCATGCGCTACATATTAAGGGGACTTGGCATTTTTTAAGCAGAAATGTAGTACTGGGTATTTAAGAAGTTACCTCAGTTTTTGTGGTCTTTTTCGAGGTTGAGCGTAAAAAAATATATATTCTTAATGCTTTTCAGGGTAGATTAAATGTGCAGTGAATCATAGATTCATACATTGTTAGGGGCTGGAAGGGACCTTGCAAGACCATCAGGTCCAGCCCCCCTGCGCTAGGCAGGAAGACAACTGGGGGTCAGGTGAGCCCAGTGAGGTGAGCATTCAGTCTCCTCTTGAAGATTTCCAGGGTAGGTGATTGCACCACCTCTGGATGGAGTTTATTCCACAGTCTGGACACCCTGACTGTGAAGGAGTTTTTCTAGAATTGAGTCTGAAGAGGTCTTCCAGGAGTTTGTATCCATTACACCTGGTCTTCCCTATGGGTGCCCAGTTGTTCACCGAGTGCTTGATGTACTCCCCTGATGTAGTGGTAAGCTGCTACCAAGTCCCCTCTCAGCCATCTCTTGTTTAGGCTGAAGAGGCCCAAGTCCCTCAGCCTCTCCTTGTATGGTCTGCCTTGTAAGTCTCTGATCATATGGGTGGCTCTTCTCTGGATCCTCTCAAGTTTTTTCCACATCCTTGTTGAAGTGTGGTGCTCAGAACTGGATGCAGTACTCCAGCTGTGATCTCACTAGTGCTGAGTACAGTGGAAGAATCACTTCCTTGGTTTTACATGAGATGCATCAGTTGATGCACGCCAGAGTGTTGTTTGCTGTGCTGGATACAGCATTGCACTGACAGCTCATCTTCATGCAATGGTCAACTATTACCCCTAGGTCCCTTTTGGCTGTGGTGCAAGTCAAATTGTCACCACTGAGCCTGTAGGTATGTTGGGGATTATTTGCCCCCAGATGGAGCACTTTACACTTCTCAGCTTTGAACTTCATCTGGTTCTGATTCTCCCACCTCTCCAGTCTGTCAAGGTCCACCTGTATCTGCAGCTTATCTGCAGGCATGACCACACTCCCCCATAACTTGATGTTGTCTGCAAACTTGGCCAGTGAGCTCTTCACCCACACTTCCAAATCATTGATAAAGATATTGAAAAGCACTGGACCAAGCGCGGACCCTGGAGGGACACCACTGGCCACTTCTTGCCAGGATGACACAAATCCATTCATAAGAACTCTCTGGATCCTACCTCGCAGCCAGTTTCCCACCCACTGAACCATCGAGCAATTAAGCCCACAATCTTCCAATTTTCCCATGAGGTTATCATGGGATACTAGATCAAAGGCCTTTTGGAAGTCTACGTATATAATGTTGACCTCCTCTCCCATGGCAAGATACCTCGTCATAGAAGGAGATGAGATTGGTAAAACAGGACCTGCCCGTGACAAAGCTATGCTGGCTGTTGTTCAGAATCCTACCCTCTGTGAGTGAGTCGCACATAAGACTCCTTGATGAGTTTTTCTAGGATTTTTCCTGGAGTAGAAATTAGGTTGATTGGCCTATGGTTGCCCAGGTCCTCCCTCTTCCCCTTCTTGATGATGGGCACCATGTTGGCCCTCTTTCAATCCTCAGGGATCTCCCCTGAGCACCACGATTTTTTAAAAAGATTTGCCAGGGGTCCTGCAGTGACCTCAGCCAGCTCCTTCAGCACTCTTGGGTGAAATTCATCTGGTCCTGCTAACTTACAAATGTCTAGCTTTTCCAGTTACACACCAGCTCAGCATCAACAGTTGGAAGACTGTCATTCTCACCATGCCCCATGCGAACCTTATCTTGCATGTTTTTCCCCTTGGTCCAGTGAAAAACTGGAGCAAAGTGGGCATTCAAGAGTTCGGTTTTCTCCTGGGTACTGGTTACCAGCAGCCCTAAAGTGTTCTGCACTCCCATTTGTTTTCCTTTTGCTCCCTACATACCTGAAGAAGGACTTCTTATTGTCCTTGACTCCAGTTGCTACCTTGAATTCAGTCCCCGCTTTAGCTTTCTTAATCTTCTCCCTACTTATGTGGACCATTGTCGTATAGTCCTCCTTAAGGACCATCCCTAGCTTCCATTGTGTGTATACCGTTTTCTTCTTTTTTAATGTTAATGCTCAGGTTGCATTGATGCTCTGCTTCTGTTAACATATCTACATATGTCCACATAACTTATCTGCTCCTTTGATTTATTTAAGTCTGATGCTTTTTAAGTAAAGGCAATCCTGCATCCTTCTTTGATTCAAACTTCTTAGGTTGCCTTCCTGAGGTTGTACGGCTGGCTAGAACCAGCAAGAGCATGCAAGACCACTTCAGAATAGAGAGCTTCATTTGTTTTAATGGTATCCTTACGTATCCACACTAGTCCAACTTTCTGCTGGGATTTTGTGAAGAAACTGATTTGGATCCAGATTACGTAACTCCTTGGCCCTGGATATTCAAGGCCATGAGGTGATGTTGACAGAGTCCCAATCAGCATAGCATCATTCCACAGAGCAGTGAAGCACCTCAAAAGAGAGACTAGGCCGTAAGGGTATCTTTACACATGCAAATGCCGCAGCGCTGGGGGCTTTGAAAAGCCCCCAGCGCTATGAGGCTTGCAGTTGTATAAACAGCAAAATGTGCTGCAGCACTGAGAAAACGGCAGTGGTATGCTTTTGAACATTGGAGGTGCTTTAATTCAAAAGTGCACCACTGCCATTTTCTGTGCACTGACACACATTTTGGCGCTTATACAATTGCATGTGTCACATCACAGTTCGCCTCAGCTCGCGTGCGGAGCAGATTCGATTAATCGAGTCTGCTCCGAAGTGGCGGATCTCCAGTGCATCACACAACAAAGAAGTATATGTATAAATGCCCTAAGAGGTTTATCTCAGCACTGATGAGGCTGGGTTCTAAATGCATACAGATCAGTGCCACAAGCAAGTTTCACTGTATGATCCCTACTAGGTCTAGACCAGTGGTTTTCAACCTGTGGTCCGCAGATCCCTGGGTGTCTTCAGACTATGTCTAACGGGTCCATGAAAGATGACTATGATAAATCAAAAGTATGTGAATGCTAATACTTACAATTCAAAGGGGTCTGCACCTCTATTCAAAATTTCCAAAGCAGTCCACAAATGAAAAATGTTAAAAACCACTTCTCTGGACAGATAGGGTGCATTCTCACGAGCAGAAATGTCTTTTTCCCTGCGGCCAAGTAACAGCAGCACACTTTGTGCCGCTGCTATTTGTCCTGGGGACTGCCCATGCCATGTGCACTCTGACGCATGGCGAGTTATCCTGAGCGGGGTAGGGGAGGCTAGGGCCAGCAACTGTGCTCACCCCGGCAGCCTTACCTTGGGTCCTGGGGGCCTCGGGGAGCTGCAGCCACGGCTGTCTTGCAGCAGGGCGCCTGGCCAGCAGCTGCAGTTTGGCTCCAGCTGGCCAGGCTCCAATTTTGTGTGGCATGTGCTGCCACCATGTGTGCTGTCCCACTTTTTTTGGCGTGGGTTTTTTTTGATCCTGGCATCTCCTGGGCTAAAGAAAACACCCTGTGCTGCAAAGTAGCAGCATGGGAAATACTTGCATGTGCATTGTGTGGTACCGCAGATGGATCTGCAGTGTCACTTATCTGGACACACCCATAGGTACTCAGAACTACCAGTATCCAACTTCCACTGACTAGAAGACACCTTGGGTACTTCATCTTTATGCCATTTTATTCAGAAAATAGCCTAACACAGCTAATGGTAATATAGGAATTTTTAGGGAAGGCCAAGCTTTGCCTTCATTTGGTATCATTATGAAGAATAATTTTAAAACAACAACTTTTCACATCATTTTTAGGAACATTCATATACTGCTGTGGATTTCAATAAATGCTATGGAAATACTTGGAATAAAATAAAAGACTTGAAAGAAAAGCAGGACAGGAAAGGAGAAAATGACATGTATGCCAGAATAATCTCACAGATGAGAGGGACAAAGCGAAGATTTAAGTCTGCAGGAGATCATCAGTCTACAGACAGTCAAGTGAATTCCAGCTATTGTAACCATGCAGGGAGTCCTCCAAGGAAGAAAGGCATAAGAAGCAAATTGAAAAATAAATCCAAAAGTAAAGACTCAGCCACCCCCATTAAGAAACTAATATCCCTGGTCAAGGACTGGGACACGATGAACTCCAAAAGTTATGAATGCCAGCATATGAAACTAGCCTATGAGAATCTTACAGAGAGCACATTTCAGTGCAAAGCCTTTGAAAATGAGGGCTACACTAATGAGCTTGCTGTTCATTCTCCCGAGAAAGGAGGTCATGCAGTACAGGAAAATGATCAAACCATGCCAGATGCATTTGGTGCCCAAGAAAAACATTTAGAACAACACACATTCAAACAAATTATGTTGGCTACCTCAGCCATTGAGAAACCCAGATACAGCACTATAGAAGAGCCTTACTCAACAGAAACAACTGCCACATGGAGAGGCCAGGAACAAATACAAGCAGGTAAGAGGTTGTCTTGGGCTTGTCACTTTCACAGTGACAGGAGAGATTAACCAGTATGCATTTTCATCACACGGAACTGGACCAAACACATGAGATTGCATGGGGAAGATGTGAAGTGGAGAGAGAGAAGGAATCAAAAGGGCATTTGAGGGGATGGTTCAGGGCAGAAGTCATTGGAGGAAAAAACATGACTGAGGTCTGAGAGAGAAAAGGTTTTAAAGATGAGGTGAGGTAAGGGCAATGGGAAAACTGATGTAAAGAGAAGCTGGTAAAGGGACTCAAAAGAAGTGATAGGCAATGCAATTAGAGAGGTGGGAGAGAGAAGTATTTTGTCAGCAGCACTTAACTAGCAATATCAGCTTGTACTCGGGAATCCTTCCTAATGAGTCAAATTCAATGCTGGTGCAACTCCATTGATTTCAGTGACTTTACAAGAGGAACTAATTTAGTTTACCCAGATAAATTAATCTCCAGGTGTTTATATTCCTGCTCCTCCTCCATAACTGACACTCAACCAATTCTGATCACAATTACAGTGGCAATGTCTGGAACAACTCTGTGCAAGTTAATAATTACTCCATATTAACACTTCCATAACTGAGACCAGAATCTTGTTTGCGGTGTGTAAATTACCCATTTCTCAGATTCTTCAGATGTCTGCAGCAAATTCTTGTGCCTAGGAAGAGATGGACACATTTAGTTTAATAACGCTGGGTGACTCCTCTGTGCAAATATTGGCCTTCTGTCTGGAAGCTAGTACATACTCCTTACTTGCCAGGAAAATGCAAAATAATAGTAGTAATAAAGCAGAGCTAGGAATATGATTATCAGGATGGAAGTATTTTGACCCGCATCTTATGTTTGTTGATGTATTAATCCTATGCATAGTTTTTCAGGTTTTATTCTGAAATAAGTCTATGTATTTTTAATTCCAGAAATGGTAAACGATGAATCGAATGCTGTAACCAACGGATTTAATAATGTAGGCTTGATTCTTAAAGTTGAACATCTTCCCATTGTAAGCAGTGATGGCTCTTGTCTATACAATGAAGAGAGTCTTATTTACAGCACACAGCTTGATGGCAGCAAACTGGCTAATAGAAGTGCTCATGCATTATGTCAAGGTACATCTTACACTGTATAATGCTTAGGTATGGTAGCTGTTTGCTTTCAGATATTGTTATAAAGCCACTGACAGTGAAAACAAATGCTTTGGACAACACTTACTGTTCTACATTGAGGAGCTAAGTACCAGCAAAAAGACACAAGCGATACAGCCCTTCGAGCATGCATGTGTAAGAGCATGCATTTCCCACGGGACAAATAGCGGCACATATTTGTGCAGCTGCTATTTGTCCCCAGGCATGCTGCTGCACATGTGCTCCAACACATGACAAAAAGACCCAGGTGGGGTAGGGGAGGCTGGGCCCAGCACGTATCTGGCCCCAGCAGCCTTACCTGGAGTCCTGGGGGCCTCCTGGGGCAGCAGCAGTGCCAAGCCAGCCACTCAGAGCCTGGCTGGCAGCCAGGGCATGGCTCCAGCCTGTTAAGCTCCAGTTTCTGGTGGTGCATGCTGCTGCCATGTGCACTCACTATGCCATGCCATGCTTCGTTGTGCCATGCTGCTTTTTTTGGTGGCATTTTTTTTGACACCGGGATCTCCCTGTGTCCAAAAAAACCTGTCGCGCTGCGAATTAGCAGCATGGAGCACAGGTGCACATGCACAACATGCAGTTTGTGGCACCTCAGATGTCTTTGAGGTGCTGCAACCCACACTTGAGTGCTCATGGGGACACGCCCAAGGGTCTTATCCTAACTTCCACTTTCAGTTGCACAGTCAAAAATTTAGATCCTCAAACACTTGCTCAGCTCTTGCCTACCCATGCATTGCATAGGGAGCCTGGATGCCTAACTTAGCACTGAAAGTTTGACTAGTTTGAGCTATATCTAACTCTCATTGAAATGAGTGATCTCAGGAAAACTTAGGCACCTCAGTACCTTTGAGCATGTGGCCCATAGCCACTAATTTATTTGCTTGTCATCTGTATGAGGTGCTCCCCTAATTGTAACTACCTGCCCTT
The DNA here is from genome assembly GCF_000455745.1 of Alligator sinensis. NCBI lineage: Eukaryota > Metazoa > Chordata > Crocodylia > Alligatoridae > Alligator > Alligator sinensis. The sequence continues at coordinate 553,852 of NW_005842289.1, forward strand.
CGTGCCTTGAAGGAGGTACAGAGGGGAAAGCCATGGAGCACCCCTCCTCTCCTTGTTCTGCTGAGAGTAGGCATGCATGCACATGACTATCCATCAGCCTACCTGGAGAAATCTCTGTAGTTAAATCAATGTAGCTGCTCTGGAGGTAGCTGTACATCAATAGGCTTTACATTGGATATAGGCCACTGTGAATGCCTATGGGAAGGCCTACTCAGCATTTTCATTTTCCAACAACACTTGAGAGGGCAGGTCTATTAATCCCTTCCCAAGTTCTGACTCTTGAGTATAGCAGGATTCTGGAGTTGCAGTGTATCAGAGAAGACAAATAAAGAGGCTAGTATTTAGCTAGCTGAGGAGGCCAGCACTCTGAAATAGGTCTTCTAATGCTCTGCTATTTGAAACTTTCCTTCTAGATATCCTTTTCCTAAGTTTTGCTCTGTCACATGAAGAGATATTCTATGCTAGGATGTGCCACTGTTTTTTGACTGACATCATCCTGAATTCAATCAGTCAGAAGGATCCCAAGGAAATCACAGACAAAGTTGTGACCCTAGTGAACAGGCTTTGGGTAAGTATGATTTCCTAACAGTTCCAGTGGATCCATCTCTTCTCAGGCTCCTGAAGCTACTTAGGGCAAGGGAGACTTAGGGTTCATCTGTAGCAGGGGTTGGAATTATTTGGGCTGCGGAGCCACTTAGGGAGTTTTGGTGAGCTGTTGCAGGCTGGGTCAGCATCTTCCCTCTCCCTCCCAACCCAGTCTGGAACAGCTTATCAAAACTCCCTAAGCAGTAGATTACTAGACTGATTTGGGGACACTAGATGGAGTATCCATGGAGACCAGCCCAGGACCCCTGTGGGCAGGACATGCTTGCCTGGGTGAATGGGATGGGGCTGCGGGTGGGTGGGCAGCGGTGTCTGGGATAAGGATGGCAGGTGGGCAGGCCTGGGATTGCAAGGCGGTGACAGCACAGGCTGGGGCCGGGGCCTGGGCCTGGGCCTAGGACAGAGCCAAGATCCACTCCCTGCACAGCGACATGCTGTCACTGCCCCATGATCCCAGGCTCATCTGCAGACATGCCTGCCCATTCTGCTCCCAGGAGCTGCTCCCCACCTACCCACAGCCCCATCCCATCCCATCCACCTGGCCAAGCATGCCCTGCCATGGAGGTCCAGAGCTAGTCTCCATGGAGACCCTGCCCACCTGCTCGATCTGGCACCCCTGGCAGTGGGTATGGGGCAGATAGATCAGGGTGCCCAGGCAGCAGGGCCGGGTCCAGCAGCAGTGACACTGGCACCAACAGCTGGAAGGAGCTGCTGCCTCTGAATGTGCTAGGAAATGGAGTCCAACTGCCACATCACCCCAGCTCTGTTGCATGCCAAGGGATGGCAGAACTGGCAGCACGTGCCATGACCCGGGCTGTCCCCCATACCTGGGCCAGGCAGGGCCAAGGGACCCGCAGTGGATGGGCTAGATAAAATACCTTGGTGGGCAAGATTCAGCCCATGGGTTGTATTTTGCCCACCCCTGATCACCACCATGGGAGCAACATGTCCCAAACAGGCTCTTCCTACCCAATTTCACTTGTATGCTCCAAACATGGAAACATGCCATGTCAAGGTCATCCCTAGCAGCTGCCCTAAAGTGCACTGAAGCATGAGGTGGCTTCTTTGGCCTATTTCTGGGGTTGGGACCTTGCTTGTGTGGACACACTGTGGATATGCTGGAAACATATCCTTACATACCACAGTGCCTGACATAGGGACCCTGCTACCTAGGGTAATACACAGCCCTATGTTGAAAGCCCAGGTCTCTTTAACATGCATAGGAAGGGGCAGGGGGAGGAATCACATCCCTAGGAGCCTTAACAGCCAGCCTACTGAGTAGAAAGCTTCCTAAGCTGGCCAGTAGGAAAAGCTGAGAATTGGGCAGGACTTGAGCCTCTGGGAGTCACGGGGCCTAAGCATATAATTCTAATAGTGATTTGTAGCCATGGACCCTGTCCTGTAGATCTTTAGGCAGAGACCTCAGGCCTTTCTTTAAAAACCAAGATGAGGAGTGACCCTTCAGAAGGAGGTGCCTGATAAGGAAGAGCCTTTTACCCAGGAGTTCAGAGGTTACAGCCCTTACCTGGACTATGGAATTCCATATTAAAAATCTCTCAGGACAAAACAGAGACTTAGCTTGTTCTTTGCCCAGAGCGTAGTTTCACCAAGAATGAGGCTAAGACTCACTGGCAGAGGCTGGAAGAGAGTACTACTTGGGGGCAGTGGTTGACTTACAAGCCTTTGTTTTATGTTAGACCCTGCAGATCACACCAAGAGAGTTTGTTGCTGATTTGCTTAACACAAAGAAGTTTAAAGATAACAGATACATTCAGGAAAAGCTACTTAGATGGGTGGAAGTGAGTATACAGCACTCAATATAATCACATTCTCACAAAAGAAAAATGAGCTAAACAAACATACCAGCTTTTCTTTTAAGACAAAAAATGTTGTTCCTTTGGTTTCTCTATGGCAGTGGTTCCAAAACTTTTGGAACCAGAACTTCTAGCCTGATTGACCAGGAGGAAGGAGAGTTCTGTCTCCAGATCACATACCAGGGCCTTGCAGACCATGGTGATCTGCAGGCCACAGCTTAGGATCCTCTGTCCTGTGGAATGATGTAACCATAGGCTATTCTACAGCACATGTATGGCATCTAATAGAATTTTAAATCACAGTAACATTTTAGTTGTCTTCAGTTAAATCACAATCTAGTTCAGAAATGATTTTTTCTAGTTTTAAAATGGACATGACTCTTGCCCTTCTCAATCAAGCATTTTGTGCTTTGCATCATAATTGAATCAGCTCTTTCACAGCTATGTTATAGCCAAGGTATAACTTCTGGCTTGGTTCTGCCTTTCAGTTCACACTGCCGTTTGCATGGAAGTACAGTAGCTGCATGGATGTACTGATCAAGAAAGGGTACTCCAGATCCATATCATATTTTGCCTTGGTAACATAATTTACAGAAGCTTTAATAAACTTTGATATAGATATTTTATTTCTTGGAAATGTTTGCACTTACTCCTAGTTTCATTTTATAATTGACTTTAACTCCCTGTGACAGGTCAGGAGGTGGACACCACCACCTGTGCAGTCCCAGGCTGTTCACTGAAATTTCTTCAACATGCAGCAATCATCTCTGCTATAGTTTGCATGAATTTATCACTGCTTTAGATACTCTGCTTAGTGGCAGCCATGTATTCCCTCATGCTGGGTGAGGTTGAAGAGGAAGTACCCGGGCCCACACTCTCCTTCCTGGTCCTGAATTGCTTTGAGAACAGCCCCAATAAACCTCACTTCCCCATAGCACAATACAATTTCCTGATGATTTCCTACCTCAGTCTTCCAGGATACATCAGCTGTATTCCCTATCCTAGAATTCCATCCTTTTCCCTTGTCCACAGCTTCAGTTACTGGGCATTGACCCTCAGTGCTGAATGTATCCAGGAATGGTGCCTCTCCTCCTCAGAGCTGGCCAGTACGACTCCCTAAGACAAAGCTCCCATCTCTTCTGCTGCCCAGTCTGAACTGATTAATTTACCTCACTGGCAGGCTTATATAGTTCCAATGGAAAGTAAGCAAGCTCCCAAGCCTTAAAGGGCCCATTATTTGTGCATTGACTGTGACTCCAGTATTTTTCTCTTCTTTTTGGCTTCACAACCCCATCACCCTTCCAAATAGTGATGTAGAAAATGATATACTTCCCAAATAAAAGTTTGCTATGATGAACCTAAAGTCACTAGTAATATAAAAATGTTAGAAAGCCTTACAAGAATCTTATACTTAACAAAGGGAAAAGGACCCAACCAGTACAGAGGCAGAAGATATAGCTGAGTAACTTTACCAGAAACCAAAACATCACAGGTGACTACATTTACACTTACAGCTCTGTCTACAGAGAAACCCTAGGTTCCTACTTCCCCCTGTATCTGAGAGGAATGTAAAATGTGAACACAGAACGTTAGTTAAATTACTATCTAATATACACACATGCACACAAACACCCATCTTCTAGAGCAAGCATGCTGCGCTCTCACCATATTCATCTTTCATGCCCTATACGAACATGCATAATGGAAAAGAAAGGGCTGGAAGGCCCACAGGAGGTCATCTAGCTCTAGTCCAACCCTCTGCTCAAAGCAGGATCATCCCTGCCTAACCCTCCTGTCTCTGCTGCCACTTGGATAACTGACTGGCACATGACATCAGGACACGTGTCCTTTGTGAGTAGTTGAATCCAATAAGCAATGCCAAACATTTGCTCTAGCTGAGGAATAGTATTAGAAGAATGTTCTAACCATGTGGCCTAATTTTCTGCTTCAGCATGTCTGCTCCAAAAGCTTATCCTGGAGCCAGGTAGTAGCACCATTTCATGTGTTCTACCTCCTGAACCAGAAGCAGTGTCACTATGTGTGCACAGCACCATGGCTTAGCTAATTACTGCTGCTGAAATTAGCTGACAACCTAGTAGCTCATCATATTTTTTCTAGGAAAGGATTCCCTTTTCAGCATGTTGGGGAATGAACTTGAGGGTGGTGTCTGTCACAGTTGACTCATGGTTCTTTCCATCTAGGTTGTGCCACAAGGTGCTCTTTCCATCTAGGTTGGATAGATTCACTGTCTTTGAGGAGTGTCAAACTATCCTGTGATTGCAGGAAAATGGGACTGTGGGGAGTTGAGTCACAGATGGTTTTTGTTGTCTGGAAAAAGCTATGCATATCATGTTTGTCAAACTGTCATAACCCAAAGGTATGATTTTGTGTGTGGTTCGGCACTGGAATTATTCCCGCTAAATTGCAGCTTCGTTGCACGGTGGAGTTTTCTGCTGCAGAGGAGAACCCCAGTGCAAGGGAGATTTTCCCGCCAATTTGTACCTTCCTTTGCAGGGTGCATTTCTCAAGTTGCAAGAGAAATGCATGGTGCAAAGGAGTTCCCGCCACCCGCATGCAAATTTGTTCTCCGCTATTGGCTAGTTCTAAATTATTCCCACGTGGCGGCTAACAATTGGCCTGCTAGCCGTATAAGAGGCTTGAGCAGTTTCCGCCCAAGCCCAAGAGGACTCCACATCCATCTCGTGGGGACTCTGGGTACACGGCAGGCAGGGGGCTCTGCTTGTTGTCCTCCTCAGACACACTTATTTTCATGTTCTAACCCTTTGACCGACACGACACTTCCACCCTGTTTTTGCCTTAGTTGTCCCAAGCATTTGGTTGTGTTATTCATTCACAGGCCCCACAGCGTGGGGGCCACTAGTTAGTTGGGTGGGCCCTAGGGCCCATAGCACTTGGGTAACACAAATAAACAGGTGCTGGAGGAGTTCCTTAAATACAGCTCCAGAACCAATCAGAGGGAAGGTGTTGCACTTGAGTTGGTCTTGATTAGTAGTAACTGGGTCAGTGCACTTAACAAGGGCTGCAGGGCAGAAGCCTGCTTGAGCCTTACAGAGCTGACCCAGGCTGCAGTACAGGAGCCTTACATTGAGAATCCTTAGCATTGCTTTTGTTGCAATCCCTGGAAAGACACCAAGATCCATGTCTACAATGCATTCATCATTGCTATTCTCTTTTACGGATATGAAACATGGGTGACCTACTGTCATCATCTCAAGAGCCTGGAGAGGTACCACCAATGATGCCTCTGAAAAATCCGCCACATCAAATGGGAAGACTGCTGAACAAATGCCAGCATCCTTGTTCAAGCCAATGTTACAAGCATTGAGTCAGTGATTCTCAAGCATCAACATTACTGAACTGGACATTGTGTGCAGTTACCCAACTCTTGACTCCCAAAAACTGCTCTGCTCCCAGCTTAGTAGCAGCCTGATTTCTCATGGTGGCCAGAGGCAATGCAGTAGGACACATTTAAAGCATACCTCAAGAAAAAAGATGCTGACATTGAGACTTGGGAAGAGCTGGATGCCAACCAACTCCATTGGCATTGCAACCTCAACCAAGCGGCACCCTGTTTTGAGGTAAAGCATCTTACCCACAAAGCAGAGAGAGAGCAGAGGAAGGAAAAGGAGAAAACTCAGCCTGAAGCCTATTCTTCCCTGCAGAAAAACCTGCAACTTCTGCAGGCAGATCTTTGACTTATGATTTTGTGCGTGTGTGTGTGTGCGTGTGTGTGTGGAGGGGGGAAAGGGGACTGAGCTTTAGTTAAAGAGCCCCCGCCGCCATTTTTCAGCATGGGGACGCTGATACACATGACGCTGGAGTCTACGGAAGTGCAGTAATTACCATGCTCCAGCAGACTCGATTAATTGAGTCTGCTCCAATGTGCTGTGAATACAGTGCATCAGAGCAGCCTCACTGTATAGGTGCCTAAGGATTGGACTCTTAAGTCACCTCAAAACCTATCAGTGGGTTTTACCCATTTTGTGGTAGAGATCTTCCTTGAATTGAGGGATTTCTGCCACCACTGCAAAATAGCTCACCTACACTGACAAGTGAACATATCAACACAGCTTCCCATTCCAGAGGTAACATTCATGAAGCAGCTCTGGGTCATGGTAAATTTGCAACACAGAATTTCAGCCTAAGGAAAAATTTATTCAGCACAGAAGCTCCAACGGTAACAGAGCTCAAAGCAGGAACCAGGCTTGTAAAAGAAAATTACTGGCTCTGTTTAAACCTGAAGCTGAAGTCTCCAACATTTCTTCAAACTCCTAAGTTTAAGCTCGTTGTAGCGGATGTACCATTCTCCTTTTTAGGTTCCAACAACTTTGAAAATTAGAAGGGAAGCAACTCTGGCCCTGCATGTCAGATCTCCACTAGTCCAGCCCAAAAGACCAACGTCATCTCTTCCCTTCTATCAGATTGGTTAGAATCTGCTTCAGTCTCAGGGATTGGTTTTACATGACCACTCTCTGCTGTGTGTGCATTCCACACTACCGCCCCATCTCTCAGACCTGCAATGAACATGCAGTGCAAATACACTTCATACAAAGAAAATAACCTTTATTAGATAATGCAATTGAGCCCTGAAAAAACAGGTGTCAGGTAAACATTACTAAAGATTTTTCCAGCAATGTAGAAACACTTTTAACTGAGGAGTTGCAGAAGTTGATCAGAATGATATTTCCATGTTCCCCTTGTTTTGTTGGTAAATTTAAATTCTTTCCCTCTTTAGTGGCACCAGCTATTGCTGTGTTGACAGCACAAAGCTTAGCATTATTGAAAGATTTCACACAACTGCTTTTTATGATTTCTCCTGTCCAACCATTTCCCACTAGTTGCTACTGTACAATGTGGTTAATTGGTTTTCTTCCCATTTGTCATCTAAAAAGGAATATGGCTGAAAAAACATGTAACAGTTAGCTTATTAAAATAAACAACAGGTAAAAATAAATGGCATGTGTACAGTACACAGATTTCAAAACTAAACGGAACATGGTTAATATGTAAAGGATGTGCCCATGAGATTTAATGTGTATAAGACTAAAGCAGTGCATTGTGAATAGACTGAACCCAGCAAATACATGGAGAAGCTGCAGGGACAAAGAAACCCTTGTGTTTGTTATTAAGGCCAGATATGATGTGCAATTGTGGAAGCTGAGAATGAGGGTTTTGTAGCAATTAAAGTAAATGGGATCTTCATCAGCATGTTTTCATGTCTCCTTGACAGGCATTACATGAAAGTGGCACAAGTTAAGTATGCTCAGAAAGTATTAAGTCAGGCTTTACTGACAGCCCTTACTGACCCAGCTCAGATGTTACTAACGGGAGGCCTCAGAAAGAGGACATTTTTGCCTCCAACTTAAATGCACTAAGTTAAAACTAGGGGTTTGACATTTCAGTGGCATGATTAATTGGGCTCATCATGCTCAATATCTGCTACTTTCAGTCATAGCCTCTACCCAAACCTACCGGAAGTAACAACACACTTGCTAGCACAATGTCAGTGAGTGGGAACTGAAGTGAGGCATAAACTCTGATAAGCTGAAGTCAAAGACAAGCTAGGCTGTTGTACTTCCATTTCATCCCAATCCATCTACACTGGGCACAACCCTTCATTTCCTGTAATGTATCCTGCCACTTACCCCCTGTCCTGTTAGAAGTTGATTTTAACCAAAGGTTCGGGCTCTTGCCTGAGAGAGCTCTGCACCCACAACAGCAATAAAACAGAGGCAGGACAGAATAGACCATTTCCCCTTTCTCTAAAACCAGACCTGTGCTACAGGCAGGAAATAACAGCTGGGGTGGCTGAGTAAGCCTGGATTTGGTAGGACTGTTCCCCACCACATTCCCCACACCACGTCTAGGGGAATTTGCTGCCCACTAGGGTGTCTCCTCCTTTCTCTTATGAAGGATGTGCTCACTTTTGTATGGTTTGGTTGTCAGTTATCCTACCAATAAGAAAAGGAGACAGGAGAGTCTACTGACAGCAGAGAAAAGTTACTGAGACCAGGGCAGATCAGCACTGAGGCACTTGAAGAATCATCTGAAGAAACAAACTCTGTAACAAGGAGAGGGGGTTTATCAAAACCAAGGGTTAAGCTAAGAAAATAAATTATTGCTATGCTAGGAAAACCTAAAACAAGAGGAAGGACATAATCTGTACACTCCAGCTCGGCAGAAAGCTGAAATGGCAAGTTCAGCTATTTTTATTAATTACTTTGTTTCTTCCCTTGTGCCCTTCCATGAACTTTATAAAATGTGCAGCTCACTGAGCAAAGAGGAACCAAATCAGTTGTCACAGCCTATACACAACAGAGCTTTACAAATAGGACACTCTCAAATTTCTATGTTATCTGTTATTACATAAATAAAGGACTCGTGGGCTGGGAGGCCCTGGCTTCCATCCAACAGGACAGCTAGTAACTTTACAAAACAGAGAACTAACTGGGGTGCCCCCCAGCCAAAGGCCAGGTTCTGGGCTGTTTCAAGGAGTCTGCTGTTGTGCTGGAACATCTGCACAGGTGACCAAATGGCCTGTTCATGAGAACATGCCTCCACAAATGTACTCCTCTTCCTGCTGGTCAAAGACCCAGGGTCTTTAGTGGGTTCACTGGAAGCAGCAATCAAACCTGAAACAAAAGCACCACAGAGAGGGTTAGACTCACTGCGCTCTCCCATGGCAATATGTCCCATGACATGCTGCTGCAGCCAGATTCAGGCCACCATTTCCCCAAGGCCCGGCAATTGTTTCAAGAACTGCCATATACCTTAGAACAGAAGACGCACCTTTTAAAACTTAATACTTATTCTAAGCATGGCTGCATCTTAGAGTATATAAAAAGTAAAAGGTTCTCATATGCATCATCAAAGCTGCATCCTTTTAAATGTTTATTTGCTGGTTTATTTTTTTCTTAAATGGACAGTCAGAAAATCTGGATGGGTCTTAAATTCAAGGGCATTTAATATTCAAATGAATATGGTCCTTCTTAAAGAGACTTTTAACTAGATGTGCTGGACCGGCTTCTGGGGGAAGGGGTTACAGCTCCTTTGTCTTCCCTGGAAAGGAGCATACAGAGAAAAAGCACATCCCTTCCTTCTATCCCAGAAAATGCCTATGCTGTCTCTGCACTGATCTCCTCTCCACACCCTCTGGTTGCTGCATGCTGCATCCACAGTACTGGCTTTCACTGCAGGAAGCATGAAGACAGCAGCCCCAAGGTCCAGCTTAGACCTCAGTGCACTATTGCCTTCCTACTTTTTGCACTGTCTCAGCTGCTTCCAGCTCAGACAGAAATTTGGTTAAGAAGCAGAGTCAGGCCTAGGTTTATAAAGTTTCCCTGGGAGCTCCTCCTCCTTCTACTAAAAAGGCTGTTTCAAGCAGCTGGCTAGGGACAGGCTGCAGGCCAGTTCACATGAAATATGGTGTCATGGTTCACAGGATCATAGAAAAATAGGATTGGAAAAGACCTCAGGAGGCTGCGAAGTCCAACCTCCTGCTCAAGGTAAGACCAGCCCTGTACTGGCTGGGAATCAACCTCTGACCCTCTGTGTCATGAGTGCAGACTGTACCATAGCCCCCATGGCCTGCAATCCAGACTAGGGTGAAGCAGAGAAATCCTGCTCTCCTCTGCATATGAGCCATGGGCACCTCCTCTCAGCTACACCAGTGCTGTCTCTAGAACAGACACACATTCGGAATCCTTTCAGAAGGCGAAGGCTTCAAAGGGGAAGCAGCTGGTATGTTCTGTCATGTGTGAATGTGCTGAGAATCATTCAGATGTGGCAACATTCACTCCAACTTTAAGGGTGAGATTGCACATAAGAGTTAGTGGGTGCTAACTCTGTGCCTGCTGTGTTCACCAGCTCTCTAGCCAAAGTATATGCTGGGGGGAGGGGAAGAACTCTCTTGTGCCACTTGGATGGCCCCCGATTGCCCCCTCCCTGGCTCCACAATAGGCCCCTCCACCCCTGGATCACTGCCCTGCTTCCCTGATCAGCCCAAGAACCCTGCAGCTGTCCAGCAGTTCCTTGCTTCTCCACCCCCTCCCCACTACTCCTCTTCAGCTGTAGGACCCAGTGAAGGCAAGATGTAGACATGTGGGGATGACATGGTCTGCAGGGAGCCCAGAAGCAGGAAGGGAGGGGGAACCCTCCAGCAGCTCCCTCCAGGACTCTCAGGCTGACTGGGGTCACAGGGAGGCAATCCAGGGGTGGAGGGACCAATGTGGGGCAGAAGGAAGGATCAGGAGATGCAAGTTGAGGGTTTGAGGGACATCAGGGGAGCAATCCAGGCAGTGGGGAGGATTGGGGTGGCAGGGATGATTTAGGGATCGAGGAGGCAATTTAGGGGGGAAAGTTGGAGAGCAGAGAGGGCAGCAGTTTAAAGTTAAGTGCTGTGGGGGGGGG
>NW_005842289.1:564762-578709 GCF_000455745.1 Alligator sinensis
GGGGTGGGGGGGTGGGGCGTTAATATCTGTAACAACCTCACACACAAGTTAGACTTCTGCCCTTTTGAAAACCTCTCTTTTTGAAAGTGCTCCAAATGTACTTGTGTCTACACTCTCAGCTACACTTAAGCTCACCAGATCATCCTAGAGCACTGACCCTCAGCCAGAGATCCTTTTAAGGGTGTCAGGGGTCCCACATAATATTAACCCTGTTAGGTATGAAATTCCAGAGATTTAAAATAGGAAACCAGAGTGTTAAAAACATTCTGACTTGCTGTGGTCTGAGTTCTTTGCAAAAGAGGAATGGTTCTGTTATTTTTCCATAGTCAAAAAACAAGGGAAAGCTTAGAGCTAGCATTTTCCAAGGGGTGCCTCAAGTTTAACAAGGGGGTCCTTGAGACTAGAAAGGTTGATAACCACTACCCTAGAGTCAAATCATTCACCAGAAAGTTACATCATTGACAGCACGTGGGAACATCCCCTCCCCCATGCCCTCTAGGGTACATCCTGGTCCTGCACTTGGGTTTTGAATTTCCAGGTGCTTTTCCAAGAATCATAGAAAATTAGGGTTGGAAGGGACCTCATTAGGTCACATCTACTCCAACCCCCTGCTGAGAGCAGGCCCATCCCCAACCAGATCATCCCAGCCAAAGCTTTGTTTAGCTGTCTTAAAAACCTCCAAGGATGGAGATGCTACAACCTCTCTGGGCAACCTATTCCTGTGTTTTATGACCCTCCTTGTGAGAAAATGCTTCCTAGTATCTAACCTAAAGGTCCTTGAGACTAGAAAGGTTGATAACCACTACCCTAGAGTCAAATCATTCACCAGAAAGTTACATCATTGACAGCACGTGGGAACATCCCCTCCCCCATGCCCTCTAGGGTACATCCTGGTCCTGCACTTGGGTTTTGAATTTCCAGGTGCTTTTCCAAGAATCATAGAAAATTAGGGTTGGAAGGGACCTCATTAGGTCACATCTACTCCAACCCCCTGCTGAGAGCAGGCCCATCCCCAACCAGATCATCCCAGCCAAAGCTTTGTTTAGCTGTCTTAAAAACCTCCAAGGATGGAGATGCTACAACCTCTCTGGGCAACCTATTCCTGTGTTTTATGACCCTCCTTGTGAGAAAATGCTTCCTAGTATCTAACCTAAACTTCCTTGCTGTCATTTGAGACGGTTGCTCCTTGTTCTGTCATCGGCCACTACTGAAAACAGTCTAGCTCCGTCCTCTTTCAAACCACCCTTCAGGTAGGTGAAGGCTGCTATTAAATCCCCTCTTGGTCTTCTCTTCTCTAGACTAAATCAGCCCAGTTCCCTCAGCCTCTCCTCCAAAGTCATGTGCCCCAGCCCCACCAAACCATTATTGCCCTCTGCTGGATTCTGTCCAATTTGTCCACATCTTTTCTGCAGTGGGGGGCCCAAAACTGAACACAGTACTTCAGATGTGGCCCCACTAGTGCACAATAGAGGAGAATAATCAGTTCCCTCAACCTGCTGGCAACACTACTACCATTGCAGCCCAGTATGCTGTTAGCCTTCTTGGCAACAAGGGCACACTGGTGGCAAATATTCAGCTTATTGTCCACGGTAACCCCCAGGTCCTTTTCTACAGAGCTGTGGCCCAGTAGTCAGTCTGCATCTCCAGGACAGATAAACTCCATCAGGCAGAGCACAGCAGGGGGTGGGCCCTAGCAGGCAATCCCAGTGAAGCAGTTTCTCAACAAGTGCTCCAGCAACAATCAATCGTGTCTAACTCCAGTCCTGGAGCCTCCAGCTTCTCTCTTGAGGCTCAAAAGACAGACACTGAACATCAGAGGCCAGAGGCAGGCATGGAGGAACAGCACTGACTGCTGTAGCCAGTTCCTTGGGGGTGGCAAGCAACAGGATTTTGTCAAATGAAAGTCCCAAGAGATAGGTTAATGGTTAGGTGATTGGTTAAAATTCAGCTCAAGGAAGCTCACTGGGATCAGGATTAGGGACTGGGCCTGACTTAAGTCTTCCTCTTTCTCAAATTCACTCATTCTGCCTCTGCAGCTTTTAACCTGGGAGTCAGGCCCACAGCATTCAAAGAGATATCTCTGACCACATGGGCCAGTGTCTCCCTGATCAAATAAGTCACACTCTCAGGGGCTGGGGAGCTGTGAGGCCAGGATCTCCAGAGCTTCCTGTGGAACACATGGTAAGAAGGAGCTGTGGAGGAAGTTCCCCTGACTAAGGAGATGCCTGGCACACCTGGCGAGTGCTAAGAGCTGCTGGAATATCCCTATCAGATGCTACTTACAGCAGCTCCGCTTCTTTAGGCAGAATACGTCTGCAGAGGGATTCACACTACTGTCGAGGGGCTTATGGTGACCTGGCCTGCTTTCTGCAGAAAAGAGAAGCCAGCATTAGTTCAGGGTTAGGAGATGCTGAGTGTCAGGACACCATCAAACAGGACAGGGAGGGTAAGAGACTGGAGTCTCAGAGGAAAGAAAAAAGTAGAATGCGAGCATCTCAGAACAGTCAGGCTCCTAAGTGACTCACCTGGAGTTTTTTGCCCGTGGAACTGCTCCTACAACACCTGGCCTGCCTGGGGAGGCCCTTGCATCATTCCTATTAGGGCACTCCCAAGTGTGTACCAGCAGCTGAAATGGGCTTCTAAACCATGGCCACAGTGACGTGTGGGCTGGCACTGCAGACCCTCTGAGGATGGCTTTAGGCAGGGGTCTAGCTGTACAGGCCCTTAGGCCCTTTGCAATGCTGCTTGCTCCTAAGAGGTGTCTAATTCCTGAGTCAGGATTTCATAGTACTAGAAGCTTGATCTTGTCCTTTTGCAGAGCATGGGAGTCTTGTCATTTACAGCTGGACAGACAGATTGACAGATAGACAGTGGGAGAAAGTTTCCACTCCCCTTGCTAGCTCCTACAGGGCTGATGTATGGTGCAGGCACACCGTCCATTTACAGCAGTATAATCCACCTTTTCACCAGTGCAGACACGGAGTAGACACATGACATGCAACCCTACACCAGTGTAAGTCACACCACTATGGAGTTGTTATCCGTCAAAGTCAGGGTGACTCAACTGCAGTATGTACGTTATACCCAAATGTGGGTCATAGCCCTGGTCAATTTTAAACCAAGGTAGCATTTTCACTGCTTACAGAGGTGAGGATCTGTAATTAGACCCACTTCACACAGCTACTTTTTGCCGCCTGTATATCTGTCCACTCTGCACACTGACGTAACTTGTGTTGGTGTGCAAAAGGGTATAAGTCACATCAGTGATAACTTGTCATATGTCCACCCCTGCAGAAGCAACATCTTCAACCTTGCTACAGAAAAGCTTCTTGAGGCAGTGGTTTGTATGTAAGATATGAGGGCCCTGATTGCTCTCACTTACTGCAGAAATATACTGGCTGTTTCTGAATCTGGGTTTCTCCTCCAGCGGGGATGCCAGCATGGAGCTGTGCTGTGAGCCCAGCGGTGTGTACAGTAGAGATGCCACATCGTCACAGAAGCTCTCCTGTGGTGCGCTGGAGACACAGCCACTGTCGGAGCCACTGGAGCCGCTGCCTGACATACACTGTGAAGACTCTGAGCTCTCTGTTGCTGGGAGGAGAAAGGGAAGGAACAGTCTGTAAGTGACCAGCAGCCTGTGACCAGATGGCAGGTTCATGAGAAGCCACCTGAACAGTCTTGCAGCATATACTGGACTCACTGGAACATTTGCCTATGTAGCCCATGGCCCTCCCGTTCCTGTGGCTGGGCCTGGTCAATGCTCAATTCAGAGACCTCAGCAAAAACAACTGCAATGGGTGCAGTTGGAACCAGCACTGTAAAGTCAGCAGGGCAGACTCGTTGACAGGTCACAACTAAGGGGAATCCTCCCCTCTAGGAGTGATCAGTACTCCTCAGGCAATCACTGTTGTAGACCTGGTTTCTTGGCCAAATTAGGACCCTCACCTACTAGGCCAGCCTGAAGCAAAACGTTCCACTTCCTGTCCTCAACTGGTGAGTCATGATGCTACCTCACCCCAGAGGGCAGCAGCACTTCAGCTGCTGGGGAAATGCTCCCAGTTTCTCAGTTTATAAAGTACTTGAGACCTTTTGGGATGAAAGAGGCTATGGGGGGTGATTGGTGGTGGTCACTGGCTGGAAGACAGGCTAGCTCCTGAACCTTGGTGATAAGGTTCAATTTCTCACTTGACTATGTGCAAGCCTGAGGCAATGGGAGTGACTCAGTCTCTCTCTGCTCAGTTTCCCACCCTGGGCAATGGGAACACCAGCACTGTCATGCTACACAGTAGAGCTGGAAGGGAAAATCCATTCAGCAGTAGGAGAGGTTGGTAAGTCCCAGATCACCCTCTTCCAGAGCAGATGCAGCGTGTTCCCTAATGGAAAGACCCCTCAGACCTGCTGGAGAGTGTCCACTGTGCTGCCCTGCCATCAGGGAGTGTTCCACTGGGGCAGTTCTGCTTGCTTGATGAATCTGTTAACACACAGACTCCCTGCTAGCAACAGTGGCACATTCCTCATCACCCCACTCCAGGCAGGTGTCTCTACTCAATCCAATCAACAGCAGGGGCCTTCAGTCTCTAGGGGCACCTAGTACCCTCACTGTGCCACAGAGGACTTGCTCTGTGCCCTTCTTTACTGCAAACAGGCAAGAGGCAGTGCCACCAGCAGCACAGGGAATTGAATTCAGGTTCCAGGTTCCTTTACCACAAGACCATCCTTCCTCTTGGCTGGATGCTGGGGCACCTAGGTACTAGCATTTCCATGGCTGAACCCTCAGCAAACAGTGACAGAGAGAGAAAGGACTGGGAAAGGAATAGGCAGTTTGTATATCAGAGTCCTAGGGCTGGCCTATCCCTTCATTCCCAGCATATGCTGGGCTGAAGATTGGAGGGAATTAACTGCCAGGCCTAGTGGCCTAATGCCTGATAATGAGGTGGACACATAGGGGAGCTCTGGGGACCCAGGGGGAGGACCAGGCTGCCCCAGACCCACAGAGCAATGACTGTCTAAGGTGTTGGAAAGGTTGAGCATGCTCCCAGGACACTGGGCTGGGGCCGCTGGCTCATACATACTCATTGAGGGCTGGCTGCTGGTCTCCTGCTCCAGCTCATCTTCTTCAATGCAGGTGCCAACGTCGAAGGGGTGGCTAGTGGCCAGCACACCTGGTAGCAGGGCCTGGTCCAGGTACATGTGCAGGTTGAGAGGGCCGAGCAGTGAGGAGGAAGACGGACCGTAGGCAGAGGGGACACTGCTGGTGGAGAGCGATGTCTGTGTCCGCTTGTAGGGATTTGCATGGTCAAACAGGGACACTGCAATTGAAGCCCTGGTCCTAGCACCTGCATATAACATGCCAAGAAAGCTATGAGCACTGAGCCCCAGTTACCTGGTGCTGGGAGGGGAGCAAGGCCAGCACCTACCTCTGCCCTTCATGATGTAATCAATGGCCCGGTCGTTGATAGCAGCCTCACTGGGCTTGATATCCAGGAAGGGCTTGTTCCCGACCCCCATGGAAACCATCTCCTGCATGCGGATTTCTGGGGGAATAGCAGCAGAGTGTAAAGCAGGCTCCACACAGGCAGGTCTAGTGTACAGGGCAGGCACCACATGCTCCCCACAATCACCATAGATCCTGCATTCATCTTCTAGGTTAGTGGTTCCCAATGTAGTGCCCACGGGTGCCATGGATAAAAACTTTAAAAGAATACAAAGTAAAGGGAAGCTGCATTTTGAAGTTGTAGATCTAATGCAATTTTAAGTAATGGATGAGATGATCGGATTGATCTAAATTCTAAACTTTAATATTCATATTGATGCCCGCTGCTTTTTCTTTTAAAACTGAATGTTCCCTTGGGCACATAAACGTTGGGAACCCCTGCTCTAGGTGCTGGGCCTAGAGTTCCCATGTCTGAACCACCTTAGACAGGCTGCGGTCTCTCTGGTACTACGATGTGGACCTGGCTGCTCCCAAGACACTCGCTGCTCCCAGTGAGATGTTGGAGGGGCCCTACTGGCTCCAGCAACTCAAGCTCTGGTGGGGATGTTTATTTGGCCCTAGGTCTAGGAGAGGGAGATTGATGTGCCCACCTGAGGGGAGATGGGAGGTGAGGGAGTGTGCACATAGTTGTCCTAGGGAGGCGGCTAGTGGACAGCAATCGCCAGCATGTGACTGCGGGGCTCCACATAGTGCAGGCAGCAGAACAGCTGCACAAAGTCTTTGGGGACCAGGTTCCAAACCCAAGGTTGTTGCACCAGCACCACTGAGAGGACAGAGAGGAAACAAGGTATCCCTGGAGTGGGGCTGTACCTTTATTGCGGGCAGCCTGCTGCCACAGGATCTTGGCTATGTCACTGGTCCAGGCTTGTTTGGTCTCAGCTGTGTTGGCCTGGAGGATGTATGTGTCGCTGGACTTCCGCCTGCGAAACCAGATCTCGAAGCGCAGACCACTGTCCCCAGAGTTCTCCGTCAGGCCAATGTCTGCAGTCTGGTGGTGGGTGGAAGAGTCAGTAGCCCAAGCTGTACAAGGGAGCTGCTCTGAAAGTTGGGGAGTCTGTGCCAGGGAGGGGCTGATCCTTGCAGGAAGCAATCTCTGGGGTTGGCTAGGAGCAGGGGATCTGCAGGCTGCCCAGGACAGTAGGCAGCCAAGGATGATCCACTGCCTTAGGCAGGTTTCACATTTGAGCATCTGGACTGTTTAAATTTGCTGTACCCAACCTGGGTGGGGCCTGTGAGGAAGACTCATGAGTGCATGGCTGGGCTGGGCAGGACTGGAGCACAGGTGTGTGGAGACTGGTTAGGCAGTTGGCCTCTCTGACTGCAGGTGTGGCCTTGCCAGTCAGTTGGGACATGCAGACGGCCAGAAATTGCTCCCCACTCCCACTCCTGCATTGACTTCATCAGTGCCCCCAGACTATGCCTCAGAGCATGTAAGCAATATGCCTCTGCCACTTCCTTGCCAGAAGCAAACACCTCGATGCTCAGGGAGGCCTCAGCCCCGTGTCCAATGATGCCCTTACCATTGTATGGGAACTCAGGCCTGGGCACACAACAACCTCTTCCCTGGCTCCTTCTCTGTGGTGGCCTAGGCATAGAAATGTGGCCAGGCCTCGAACACAAAAGCAGCTCTCTTACAGGCTGTACTCCCTACCCGCAGCAGAGGAGCAAGAGCCATCTCCCATCAGCATGGTCCTAATGTGGGGTGGGGATAGAGCCACACATATCTGGTTTTCTCACCCTTCCCACCTGTCTGTCCCCATCTCACAGGTAGCTATGAGTTCCCTGGGGCTAGGCCTGGTATCTGGCTCTGTGTGCATCACAAAACTGCATGAGGGTCTGGTTCATGCCTGGGGCTGGCAGCCGCTGCCCTGTACCTTCACCCAGTGAGCTGTAATAACAATGCTTCCAGGGCATCCCTGAGGGGCAGTGCTGCTGAGGGAAACATGGCAGAGTTGGGCCTTGCTCACCTTGAAAGAGCGCTTGTAGATGTACACGTCAAAGCCTCCCTCGATTTTCTTGGGCTTGCTGAAGAGGATCAGGTCCTCAAACAGGAAGACATGCCTCTGGCATTTCTTGCGACCCAACCAAATGGTGAACTCATCCTGCCGCACCAGCTGCCCCTGCTCCTTGAGGTTCACCTGGACACAGAACACCCCCCCATTAACTTCACCCATTGAAGCAGGGATGTCAGCTGGACTGCAAGGGACTGAAGCCCCTAGCAAGATCCTAACTGCAGGCACTAAGAATCTGTGTGTGGTAGTGGGGACCAGGATGCCAAGACAGACAGGCTTATCTCCCACCCCCCCATGTGCTGGTGGGACACTGCAGCCATTGTCACTGAGGGAGGGTATTTACTGAAAGGACAATGCGAAGAATAATCAGAGGCTCTACCTCCCTTTCACCCAGGAACCCTGGCTCAGAGCCACCAAGCATGATGTCCACCCCAGAAGACAACACCAGACATCTGCACTGGTGGATGTAAGCTGGTCAGGGTTCCAAGACCTCTGCTGGCCCTCAGTAGGGGTGCACATCACCCTATCAGAACAGGAACAGCTGTCACTTGCATGCCAAGACTGAAGCTACCTACAATGGCACCTTGTTGTTCCTTGAGAGTGGAACTGCCCCTGCTGCAGCTTCACGATTTGTACAGTGCCTAGCAAAATAGGGACACTGACCCCATGTGGGGTCTCTAGCTGCTATTGCAGTGCATGTAACAGTAACTGTTTCAGCTGAGCAAAGAGCTGGTGAAGAGGAAAGAAAGAAGTGAATCTATGAATCTATGAATCTAAGTGGCAAATGATCAGTTAAGAAATATTGCTACCAATATCAAAAGAAACCGCCCACAAATGGGAACGTGGAGCCACCTTCTGAAATGCTCCTGAGCTCTCCCTTTCTGCCCCAGGCTACTTGCTGGCTCAGTGGCCATTCTAAAAATAGTTTCCTGGTTGGGTTACACACTGGGCCACTAGGCAGCTTATGGAGCTGCAGCTTGGTGCAGTTCTCGGCACTGCTAAGAACAAGGCCTAGCACAGATACTTAAGGGAACACTGTCCTGTTTCAACAGAGAAGGCTCTCTCTGCTCCTACCCAGGTGCAGAAAGGGATGTGAACCATGTCTGTAGGGTGCTTTGCATTGGTCATTAGGGCACACTCTGCCCACAGGGGACACTGCCCATTGGGCAAGGAAGGGGGTAGCATGGTTTTTAGAAGGCATAGTAAACACTAGCCCCAGGGCTCCAGCTGGCGAGGAAGTTCATGCTCCCAACTCTGCCTCCCTCAGGCACCTGGCACTGCTGGGATTATCCTTGCTCCATTCAGCAATGCTGGCCAGTCTGACCCAAAGATTAATTTGGAGGTCAGTGATGGTGGAAACTGGAGTGAGGCCCTTTCTCTTTGCAATCCAGGCCCTTTGGTTATGGGGGGAAAGGCTATGGGGGAGCATTTCAAAGAGTGGTTCTTCACCTACTGGGTGGGTGGTTTCTGCTCACACTGGCAGCAGTGTCTCTAGATATGGCCTTTGTCACTAACCTAGCTCTTGGTGCTGGTCAGTCTATTGAGTGTGGGGTGAGCTCTGGCTAGTGGTTACAGCAAGGGCTGAGCTGAGCTGTCTTGTATTCCTGATGGCAAAGACACAAAGGGCAAATGCTAATGCCAGGGTGGCTTTGGGTTTCCATCTCCATAGGCAGCGTTACATGGATGAGACCTACTGGCTTGTGTGGTGAATGGATAGTGGCCATCTGCAGAAAGGAGTAGACTGAGCCCCCCAATACAGGGTGAGGAAAAAGCATGTTGTGCCCCTACATACGTCACAGTCTCGGATGGCGTCCATGGCTAGCAAGTCATTGCCATGCCGAAGCTGGAATTTCACCATCTCCTCTGCTGCTCGAAGGTAGCCCAGCTCCTGCTCCTGGGCCTCGCTACACTCCTTTATTAAGTCCTTCAGGAGAAGGGCATATTTGCTCATGCGCTGGATGGGTTTCAGTAGGTAGGAGGCCAAGTCCATCTTATCCCCCAGCTGCACCTGCTTGAACTGAGAACCGCAGAAGAAAGAGGTGAGCAGAGCCAGAACCTGCTCTCCCCAGAACATCTCCCTGTGTGGAGCCTTGAAGCTAACATTAGCAGTTTTGCAGTTACCAAAGAGCCTACACAGCACTGCTAGTTAATTACAGGAGTGCAGCATGTTAGGACGTGCAGATGGATTATAAAAGAAGGGCTGATCTGCTGGGCCCTTTTCCAAGGCAGAGCACTTTGAAGGGCAGTCAGCTTTGTGTTCTGGCACCCTCCTCACCCAGTACAGACAGCTGTGCCAGCCAGGCAATTTTAAGTGACCTCATTCCCAGCAGACAGCAGAGCCCACTTTCCATGGCATGGCCTAGATGTATCACTCCATGTCCTGAAGAGGAACCGGGCTTGTTTAGGCAGCTCAAGGAGTGGCAAACAAACACAGGAGGATCCCTGGTCTGGGCACAGCGAATGTCATGCAGTGGGATTTACCTTAAAGAAGGTGTTCCCATGGCTGGCCAGCAGCGAGTCAGATTTGGGTTTGTTTTTGCTGTATAATGCATACATCCCAAACTGGTCCTTCTGCAATACAAACAAACACATCCTGAATGAGACCAGAGCCCTCATTCACTGGAGCCACAGGGCTGTAGCTGTACAAGACCTTGCCATCATATTGCCCTTTCCCTTTGTGGAGGAATGCTACTGTGGGCCTGTATCAACTGCCATGACTTCCACTTGTCACATGGGGTGGGCCCACAAGGGGTTAGTTAGTGGGAACTGGGGAGGACTACTGTCCCTCTGCATTCCTGGGACCATGACAGGAACTTTGGCTTGCCCCTTCACACCCTCCCAATGGCAGGGCAGATTGTTTATGGTTGCCCTGTACATGGTTCCTATGACTCTTTCACTGAAGGTCCCACAGCCTTCAGACGTGGCTGCCACTACTGAACAGGAATGAAAAGAGATACCAGGATTAACTGGCATTAGAGATCAGCTGAAGCCTGGTGTGGAGAGCAATGTGCCACCTCTGCCTTGGAGCTGATGATCCCTGCACTCTTCTCCCTCTCTGCCAGATTAATAGAGCCACAGCCAGGAGAGGTCCATCTTTGCTCTTAGGGATCATCTGGTCCAGTGAGTCTTACTCCAGTTGATGTCACAGACAGAGGATGAGGTGGAGGATAAGCCACAGGAGCAGATGGATTCCAAGGAGCAAAGGTCCTGTGGCCATGAAAGTTTTCCCTAGTAGCAAAGAATAATGGGAGAGGAATGCAACATCTGTTGTCATCCAGACTCAGCCCTGAGGGGCTGGCCTCAGAGCCAACTCTCCGCTGGGCCTTGATTGACTGCTGCCCCTCACAACCAGAACAGATACCTGCTGCCAGGAGGTGGTTTCTTAGTGTCGCTGGGAGCACAATCAGGCCTAGTGCCTCAGCTGAAATTGGTCAGCACATCTACTTCTCCAGCTGCTTATATTGCAAGATGAGTGTAACATCAACCACCCCCATGTAGAGAATAGCAGACACTCCTGCAGAGCTGGGCAGAGCAACACTGTCATCTCCCAAGCTCCTATTTATGTACCCTGGGGCTAGACCATCCTCACTGAACTGTAGGTCCCTAGCTCCAAAGTGGACACCAGCTGGCTTGGCAGACTCACTACTGGCATCTTCACTAATGTCGATGTGGCACCCATAAAGCTATGTGGGCTGCAAAGCCAGAAGGCATGTTCTTCACTGGCCTCTGGTGTCAGGGGCCCAGCATGCAGCTTTCAAGATTAGTTAGCATGCAGTGCTCAGCACTGCAAGTACACAGGTGGCCAATCCAACCAGGGAGCACCACTGCTCCCAGACAATGCCAGCTTCCTTGAGAAATCCTATCCGGAGCTCATCAGAGAACAAGGACAGGAAAAATAGATGCCTTACATGTCTGAGGAAGCAGTGGCTGACCCGTAGTGGGTGGTTGCAGCAGCTTTCCAGCTCCCGCAGGAAATACTGGCTGTGGAAGTCATAGAGTTTCTCCAGGTTTCCAAAAATGACACTGCGCTTCCCCCTCAGGTCCTGAGGAAGGTCTGTGCGCTCCATCTCAGGAAAGTAGCTCTTGATGATGTAGCACAAAGATTTCACGTACTCCCGCTCTGTGGTCACCATCTCATCAATGATATGCCGCAATTTACTGCAAATGGAAAAAAAATCTAAGTTGAGTTCAGGAAGGCAAGAGTAAGGCTCAGCTTCTGTAGGACCAGGTCTGGCTCCTAGACCAGATGGCGATGTCCAAATCTCAGCTGGACATTCTGAGTAGATAGGGCAGGTCAGATTTGCCCCTAACAACTTCTATTGCAATTCAGTGGACCTGGCAACTCTGTCAGAAATAGCTCTCAGGAAAACTGGATGAGAGAATCCCTAGGGGCTGGGTGAGCTCCTTTTCTTCAGGAGAACAAAACACTATAATCCTGGGGCCATAATCCTGATTCACTCCACACAAGCTCATACAAGCCAGAGCAGAAGGCATAGGCCTCCCCACTCATTGGAGATGTGATGGCTGGGTGGCCCAGAAAAATAATCAGACATCACAAGTGAAGTGAAAGCAATAAATTGGCTCTATTTGGGTCCAGTTGTGTGCAGTAAGTAGCAGCAACTGCTGCTTTAACAAAGGCCGTGAAGGTGCTGCAGACCCACACAGCCTACAGCTCTGGGATAGCACCATTGCCAAACGCTGCTAGTGCTCAACAAAGCTGTGAGCCAGCACTGCAGGGAGGGTCAGGTACTGACACATAAATGCCTCTCCTGATTAACAGCAGACCACCTTCCCCCAGCACAGAACAGCTAGTGTAGTGATTCTCAACCAAGGTGACACAGCCTTTTACAGGTGCCACAGACTGCCAGACAATATTAGCACTGACAGGTGTGCAACCCCTACACATGACTCACAAGTTAAACCCAGAGATTTCAAAATAGGAATCCAGAGTATCAAAAACATTCTGACCTGACCTGAGCTCTTTGCAACAGGAGAATTGCTCTATTGTTTTTACCTAGTCAAAAAAAGACTGAAAGCTAAGAGCTGGCATTTTCTGAGGGGCGCTTTGAGTCTAAGAAGATTGAGGACCACTGAGCTAGTGGCTAGCTCTAAGAGCAGGTTGTTCTGAGAGTTTGAGGGTGTAGATACTCCTTGCCACTAGCCAGTTCTTAAACACCACAGCCTCATGGCAAAGAGGACTAATGCCAATCACCAATGGTGAACTCAGTCATCTTTCTCTCCTTCATTCCTCTCCAAGTGGCAGGGAAGGGTGTTTACTGGTACCCTGAAAATCTTTCCTGGCACCCCTTGGCTTTATGTTCACAAGGGGACGGGGCCATTCCTCTGTTTTCTCACATGATGGAAAACAGTGCAATGAGAGAGTCATGATGATCTTATTTGCACTGGTTTGGGCATGGAGACCAACCATTCAACCTCCCCTGAGACAATCTTCTATCCTGGTGGAAGGGCAGGGTATTGCACTTGGACCTTAGGTCATTTTATTTGACAGAATGGCTGCTGGATTTCCAGAACAGATTGTCTTGTGCTGATCTGAGCAGATCAAAGCAGATCTGTTAGAACAGGGCTTTTACTACGAGGCAGTCTTCACTACAAGTGAGTGAGTGCTTGAGGAATGGGTCTGGATCTGGTTTCCTGTCTGGTTCCAATCACCTCAGACTTCTTTTCATCTCTGATGCTGCCAGTGACTACTACTGAGTCTATGTAACTACTATTGTTGCCCTCAATATCCCATGAAAGGGACTACAGCACTTGTCCATTCCCTGGAGAAATAAATTCTAAAGTGTCTCATAACTTCAAGTCTACCAGTCTCCAAAGCTTGACTCTGGTGGTGCCCAATTCATGGAAAAACCTTTGAGCTGTAGGGTCCCTGCTCTTAATGGTTTTGCTCTGTGCTGAGGGTCACACAGACGTAGGCCAAGGTATCCAACTCATTTTATATCATATCCCACAGTAACAAGGTGGTTGAAGAGTGTCGCCATCACAACCTGTCCTGTCCTGGACTTTCAGCTCTGACCGTCTATCATGGTTTGTATTTTTTCAAATCCTTGCAGTGCCTGGGGGGAGCGTAGGCTGTAAACTTTGGCCATTAAACAGGTCTTAGTACTCCTACCATACTAGGCTGTGTGGAACATTGTACAGGTCACCCTTGGCCTTTAAGGAGAGAATGAGGTCAGGCCAACTCAGCTTAGACTGTGAGAGGATCAAGTGTTGTCTAATGTTATGAAACAGCCAGTTTTCCTGGGCTTATATGTCACAGAACTTATTGAGCTAGAGGGATGACAGTCTTGGGGCTTGCACCTGTATTGTGAAGCTAGCCAGCAGTGGAAGGGCTGCTATTACCTTTATTTGGGGGCACCTACAGCAAAAGCTGGCTTTGGGACAGCAGTGCTTTCAACTCCGCTAATGCACAGGACCCCACTG
>NW_005842289.1:578719-582326 GCF_000455745.1 Alligator sinensis
TTCCCCAGTAGGTGACAGCACTAGACACATGGATTCACAGACATACAGACACCTTCTCACTGCTGAGCTCTGCTCCAAAAGCATGGCAAAGACATGAGGAGTAGATACCTCTGCCAATGCTAGTAACCCCCCTTCAGCATTTCTCCTGTGGAGCCTCTCTCTGCACTGCCATCCTGGGGAGCTCTTCCTGGTGGCTGTGAGAGGTGGCAGTTCAGCTCCAGTCTGATACATTCTCTGCAAGGGCTAGATCCCACATTCTTAAACAGTCTCTGGTGCAGAGTAACTTTGGTTCTCTGCTTCATCAGTTTTATTGTTGGGTGTGACTCCTAAAGGTGGTGTTTCCCTGGTGTAACAGCTACAACACTACTTGCCAGTTTAACATTTGCAGAGGTGATTGCACCAGTACCCCCAGTGCAGGCCTAGTCATCTTCCACACACAAGTGTGTTGGGACCATTAAAATACACCAGCATATTTTTATTACAGACTTTTCCTGTAGTACCTTTGCCCCAGATTCAAAGCAGGTGTAGGGCTATGTTGTCTAGCTGCTTCATTTTCATTGGTATCAAGGCTAATTACACTGGTATAAATGTATTGTGTGTCTAAGCCCTTAGTCCTAAATGGCAAACAGCCTGGTCAAGTGTCTTCCATTTGCATATTGGGGTATATTTGCACAAGGCTGTTCCACAGATAGGGAGTATTTTCCCCCGATCAGTAGAAGACCAGCTCTCATGCTGGACAGGGTGGAAGAAAACATGTGTGGGGGAGAATCCAGAATCCCTTGTCAAATTGGTCTCCTGCCTTGTCCTGCCTTGAGCACCTTCCCCTCTCCATTTCATGTATATCCTTCCCACCTGGTTAGAGAGGGGCCATGACCCTGGTGACATCATCTGCTTTTAATGCCATTCACTACACGTTTCCCCATTAGAGATGCTTTTCCTTCTTTTTTTGAAGGCAGGGGACACCGCTGGGGCCTGTGTGGGGAAGGATAGTAGCTCCTTTCCTGAGCCAGCTGCCCCACAGGACCATGCTGGGTGTATCAGGAAGACAGGGTTGCCCTTCTGTCCCTTTTTCCAACCCCCCGTCCTCTGAGACCTGCCTGCTCTCCCAGGACTTGCCTTAGACCCAAAACTAAGCAGGATCCTGCAGAGCTCCAGCATGTTACAAGGAATGCTGTTGACTGCCTCCCTCTACAAATCAGTATTGTGTCCCCACTCATGCTGCACAGAACCTTCAGCAGTAATGGGCCACACAAAGAATAACCCACCTGCCCCTGCTCCTCGCTTCTGGTGTGGAGATGAAGCTCTTCTGTGCTTCTGACAGACAGTCCGCAGCCCAGCTGTAAGCAATTTGCTGCCGTGATGTGCAAGTCCTGTCCACGAGCTCAGTGCTGCTTACTTCCAGTCCCTTAATGAAGACCCCTGTGTTGCCATACCTGGCTGGCTCACTCAGAGTCCTCTGGCAACCAGAGCGCAGGCTCTCACTGCAAGGAAGGTCAAAGCTTTGAGCCTTTCTCAGTGTTCTCTTGGGAGGTGGTCTCTTGGAGGCTGAAGAAGAGGAGCTGGGTAGCTTCACTTCAAGGATTTCCAAGATACTCTCCAGGTTTGGCTTCTCCTCAGGCACATTGCCTGCCTCAGAGGCCCCCACACTAAGGGAAGCCCTGCTTGAGCTGAGACTCATGCTGGGAGTTGCTTGGTAGGTAAAATCTTCCCCAACGCTTATATCCCCATAGCTGCTTGGGGATGGCAAGAGAGTCTTTTCCTTAGTCCACCCAGGGGAACGATTTGACCTATTGTAGAAGTTGGATCCACCTTGACTTCTGTCCAAGGGCAGTCCATGGGCAGCCCCCTCAGAGTGTCTTCTGTGAGAGAAGCTACCACCCTCACTACCAGGCCGGGCCAGCTCCCCATCAGCTGGCTTCCGGTCTGATGGCAGAGACCTTTGTGTTCTCAAGGCAGCTTCCAGCTTCTTCTCAAAGACCAGTTTTGTCTCCTGGCACTTGGACCAGGCAAATTTCCATTGCTTTAGCCCCTTGTCACTCTTGAGCTCACATGCAAGCTCTTTCATCTCCTGGAACTTGGTATCGCTGATTTCTGGGTGCTGCCCCTTGTAGCTTTCCAAACACTTGATCACGGCTGCACAGTGCTCAGAGGAGCTGCAGTCCTCCATGCTGATGCAGGCAAGGTGTCGCATCCCTTCTAGTGCCCACTCATATGCCTGCAACAACAAAAAAGCAGCCAATCAGATTAGAGTGGAAAGAATAAAAACCCAACTCAGTGTCCAAGCGCAGGACAAGAGAAAGGACCAGTGTGCTGGCTGGGACAGTACCGAGAGTGTGAACCAGAGGGGGGCTGCCATTGTCAATGGGGCTTAACAGCTCAGCAAAACAAATGGCTCTTTATCCGGAGGGCTTCAGCTGTGCTACATGCTCAACCACCACCCTGTCTCCCAGCCAGGTCACTCTGATGCTAAGTACATTTACTGCAGGCTGTGTTGGATGTACTGTGCTTGTCTTCTCAAGTGCCCCTCCTGGCCCTGGGAAGTTGTTAGCAGCACTGCAGGGTTCTCACACATCCATAGACTGGGCGGTTATGTGGGAGTCCCGTATTTTACCTGTATCTTATGTCCAACATTTCTATTCCCTTCCCAACCAATGGGGAAGGGAGTGTTATTAGCAAGTGGCTAGATTTGTTGGAATTGAGGCTACTGCTGTTTGTCTGGATCCCCTTGGGGATGTGTGGGCCTGTGCACTACAAGCATTATACCTGATGATTGTGTCATCAGGTAGCTTTCCCATTCAGAAGCATTGGGTAACTGTACAGCAAGACAAACCCAACCGTACCTGTTTTCCACTCATTATGAGGATGATTCTCAGCATTAATGAGAGAGGTCCTCACAGCCCCTGTTGGCACTGGGCACAGAGCTCGGCTCACTGGCACTGCTGGGATGCTTGCTCAAGAAGGGTAGTTAACGCAGTGCTGCTGTCTGGGAGCCAGATTTCCCAAGTTCATCTTTACAAGGGCTGAGGGGACTGGCAGACAAGAGGGGAAACCTTGGGCTTGTTCACAGAGAGGAGCCATTCCCCTCCCTACCCCAGAGGCGGTGGGTATACAGTGGGGAAAGATAATGGCAGCCCTGAGGAGAGAGCACAGGGCATGCAGCAGCCCAGGAAACAAGAATCCTCTCCCCACCCTAACAAGGAGGATTGCAGGTGTTGCAGGCTGGTTCCTCACGCTGGTTCTGGGAGACAGGATTCAGGCCAAAAACAGAGACATTTAAAAACAGGACTTAGGAGCCCGGCCTGACACTTTCTCCTATGTCACCAGTCCATCTTTGTGGCCCCTAACGCAGCCTGCCTTACCCTGACCTTTTACCTCTGTGACCTTGGCCTCTAATCAATTCAGGCTTTCTGTTCCCCTGTCCCCACCTTTTGGCCCTCAGCCTAATATCCATTAAGTGTATGAGCAGCTGCCATTGGAAAGTTGTGACTATTTTAGTGGTAGCTCTTTACAAGGATGTCAAAAAGTGTGCTCTTCTGAATAAGAGCAGTCAATTTAGCATACCCCTGGGCCACAGGCTGCATGCCCCCCTTGACCTCCTGCAGACGTT
>NW_005842289.1:582343-592930 GCF_000455745.1 Alligator sinensis
ACCCGTCCCCCCCCCCCCCCCCCCCCCATACTGCATCATGCTGGCACCCCCATGCCATGCAGTGTGTCTCCCACCACTGCCATGCACTGCACCACTTGGACCTCCTTGCCATACCATGCAGCAAGCATCCCGTGCCACACCAGTACCCCTGCTCCATGTGGGATCCCCCTGAGTGCCCCAACCACTGCAGGGGCAGGAAGGGGAGCCCAGAGACTCTGGTGGCAATAGTGGGAGAATGATAGACAGAGCAGGACTTGGATGGGGAGCCAGAGGCCATAGTTTAGCCCCTTAGGGGCCAAACACAGCTTGCGGGCTACCAGATAGATAGCACTAACTTAAAGCAACAGGGCCCCAATGTCTGGCTGCCATTCCTAATACTCTACATAAATAATCACTGTAGTAGATGCTGGACACAGTTACAGTATGACACAGGTATTTTCTGTGTAAACCAGGTAGAGCAGGGGTCAGGAAACTATGGCCCATGGGTTGGATCTGGCCTGTGAAGAGGTTGGATCTGGCCCAGAAGGTCCATTCCAGCCAAGGCAGCGGGGGTGGGGGGGTAGATCAGGAGTTGCACAGCTGTGCCAAGCCACCCATTCCCTTTGCAGGCCCCTCCTCAACAGGCTTCCTTGCTTTTCTCTCTGGCCTGGGCTTACCCTGGCTGCAGGGGGTTAAGCACAGGAAGCATGAGCTGGGAGGGTGGGAGCTGCGGGCCTTGGCAGGGAGCCAGGTTACAAGCTCTGGCCCAGGGCAGCAATATGTTGCCAGCCTCTGGGCTGGCGACATTTTGCATCCAGCTATTAGCCACGCGAGGTGTATATCCATGCAGGCAAACTGTATAACTGCACACTTGTAATGGGCGCCAGTTCAGCTAGGAAACCTGCATGCACAGGGGAAGTAGGCACTGCTTGAAAATCTGCCCCTCAGTTACAGGAGTCATCTACATAGATTCAAACAATTTGAATATCTACTGCTGTGTGAATGCTGGGAGAGGCTGGCTGGGACTGCTGCATGTAGCTGAATTCCCACATTGTAGCGCATCCTCTCCACACACTTTGTGGACTGTTGCTAACCTTCAGCTATTTGCAGGAGAGCAGCATTATGAGCACAGGGAGCACAGCATAAACCCATGCAAGGGGAGTCCCCATCCCTAAAAATCTCAGACAAGATACCAGCAAGTTTAACCACCAGCCAGAGGGAATGTTGGCAGAAAGGCTGGGACCACGGAAGGAGTAAAACGGGGCTGCTGGTTTACAGTGCTTATTTAAATAAATCAAAGATACAGAAGCAGGCAACTCATGGCAGTATCTACTGTCTCCACTGGCTTTCAGCCTGGCTGTTATTGTTGCCTGAGTGGGCCAAATTTCATTCCAAATTACACCAGTATAAATATAGACTATTTTCTTTGGAATCAACAGTGATTTGGGGCTTGCACCAGTAAAGCGGAGTACTGGCCCCAGTACCTAGCAAAACAGATATTTAATGTTCTGGCTTTACTCAAATGTAAAAGTGCCAGATCTGACTGACTACACTGACTACACTGAACCAATCCTTGGTGGAACGCTGATGGCTGGTTGTTCAACTAATACTTGAGAATTAATATCTCCTAAGGAAACAACTGGATTATAAAAAAAGGTTTGGACACATGGACTGGATAAAGGCAACTGTAATGGGTACCGAGTTTCAGGCAATGGGACTCAATACTATGCGAGTCACCGGATAGGGTTCTCTGACCTGCATTCGTTCTGCAGGGGTCAAGTCACACGGTCTAACAGTACCTTGTGGCCAAAATCTATATCCAAGCTTTCACAGTGCCTCTGAGGACCTTGCTCTCAGTGTCTGCTCTACTGCCCACCCAGCACCTCATCAAAATCTTACAGTTGTCAGCTGACACAGCATGGTGATGCGGAGCAACTAATTTACTAGGAGCTGTAGCCCCATCCAACAGCCTTAGGTATTTGGGACTCGTACAGTGTGAAATGCCTCTGTCAACACTGAATTCCAATGAGTGGCCTTTCTTCTGTGCAGGGAGTAAAGACTAGGGAGGCAGATGGCCAGGAGGCCGCTGACAGCTGCTTTTTTCTGTAACCTAGAGAGGATGGTACATCTTTAGTTGTCCAGTAAAGCAACCCAGACCTCCTTGCCCTGCACACATCAAACATTTCCTTCCCAGAGGCAGATGGGACCCAGCTGTCACATATACAACTGGCCCAGAATTTTTTAATGGTATGTTTTTTCCATTAAAAAAATGTCCATTTGTTGAGACAAACCTTTCCTGAGAAATGGTCAAGTTTCAATTAATTTATCAACTTGAAAACTATCTGAAGACGGCATTAGGAAATGGTCAAACTGCTTGGTGTTTTTTAAGGAAAACATTACACTTTTCCAATTCAAGATGACTTGGTTGTCAAACTTTAGTTCATTTTAATTTAAAAAACCCCTGAAACTTAGCAAAACATAACATTTCAACTGAGTAACTCTTTTTTACATTTTTAGTTCACAAAAAGGGTAGAGATTTTAATGTTTTATTCCAACTTGGGACAGGAACCTGCCCTCCAAAAAACAAAACAAAACAAAAACAGTTTTCCCAGGATAAGGAAGTGTTACTTGCCCACCTCTGGCCATTTGCCCCCCCTTGCAGTTTAGGGCAGCTGCCCCAGGTCCCCTCAGGAGGCAGAGTTCAGAAGGCACACACAAAGCAAGCACAGCATGACTTCACGGGATTGATGTCAGCAGGCTGATCCCTGCTGGGCAGCGAGTCCTTTCCTTTCCATTGCTGCCTAAACACACAGTGAAGCCATATTTCAAGCTACTTCTCTGGTTGCTTGATTTCTACTGCTCAGTGTATATGCAATTCAGTGGCATAAAGTGGTGTGGGTGAGTGAGACACTGAAGTACCAGTCTCAGACACCAATTTAATAGGGATGCCAGAAGGTTGCCCCTATGGGCCCCACTAACCAAAGCCACATGCCATGAAAACCAGCCCAAGCAGTGCTGGCAGGGTGTGTGGCTGGGCGGGGAGGTGCTCCGGGGCCGGGATCTTGTGGTGATGACTGCACGGGGCAGAGCTGCATCAGCTGCCCACACACCCCAGGCAGGGGCATGCAGGCAGCAGCTTGCAGCTCTGTGCCACCTCTGGACCACGCTGTCACTTCCGCAAAATCCCAGCTCCAACCCCATCCCTGGAGCAGCTCTCTGCCCAGCCACATTCCCCACCAGTGCTGCTTGGGCCGGTCTCCATGGAAACTGGCTACAGCGACACAGGCAGGGGCTGCTGGGAAAGGGAGTTTGGCCGCTGGCTGGGTCCACCGTTTTGCCCACACTCAGTTTAATGGTTCATGTTTAAAGGACCAGAGTGAACCATTCTTCTCCTGGGCCCCAGTGGCAAGAAGGGACTTGGCTGGGTTGATGTCACTCTCCATCTTGCTGTTCCCTATGAATTGGGATGATGTAAAGGCAGGGTCTTCTCAACTGAGGGCTCTTTTGCTGCATATCCTCTTGAGCCCCTCCACAGATGTCTTCATGGTTCATTTCTCCCATCTCTTTGTTCATATCTCTCTCCTTAGAGTAGCTCTTTCTGAAGCTTCATCCCTCTGGCTTGACAGAGCAGCACTGGGCCCAGTTTTATTACAGCCATTTGTAAATGAGTAAGGAGTCCCTAAGCAAGGCCAGAGGTACATAAATAACAATATATTGGTACAAAAGTTGAACTGGAGGATGACATGGGCCTTGCAGAGCTCTAGTGGGGAGAAATGATATAGCTGCACTCCGCTTTGGCTGTGCTGTACGTGCACAGTGAGCTCTATGAGCTCACTAGCTGATTGGAATGAGCTTTGATGAGCTATTGCTTGACTCTAATCCACACTTCTCTTTTAACATTCTTGACTTTCTTCCCTCACAGAGGAATTGGGCAGGAGGGCCATTACCACTATTTTCACTATGAAAGAGCTCCTCACACAAAGGGCTCTTGCATTTTGCTGCAGAGGTGGCACAACTTCATCATCAGCAATCCCTTGATTTGAGGAGGATTTTTACAACCACTCATTGATGGGCCTTGAGGCGTAGGCAGAGGAAGAAAAAAAAAATTGGAGGGCTGAGCATGGCTGAGCACATGCAGGTGCATGTACACTCCCTCCCCCTGGCAGGAAAGTCTGGGTGGGGAGGGGAAAGGGCCATGGGGGGGAAGCGGTGTTGCCCAACACCATGCTGTGTTGGCCCCGGCTGCCTCCCGGCCCTGGCTGCACCAGCCTTGGCTGCCTCCCGGCCCCAGCCCTGACCGCACTGGCCCCGGCCCCGGCCCCAGTTGCCTCCTGGCCCAAGCCCCAGCCCCAGCCGCCCACCACCTGGGGGGACCCAGAGCCAGGGGCTGGAGTGGGACCAGCCTCAGCTGCACCACCGGGCTGGAGGGAGCAGAGCCCCCAGGACCCCCGTGCCTGCCCTGCCAGGCCCTATACAGCTGGGGCAGGGTGGGGCGGAGCGTGGAACAGAACTACAGCTTGTCCAGGGACGTAGGGAAGGGCAGCAGCTCCTGCTGCTGCACGTGTCCCAGGAGGCATGGGGGGCATGTGACCCCAGTCTGTGCGGGGCAGGGCGGGCTGCCACTGCGGGCTGGGGCTGGGGCAGCACCGGGTTCTTCCTGGCAGGGGGAGCTGGTGGGGGGGTGGGGGTCATTATATTCTCCAGGCAGGTGGCAGTGGTGGCATGGGGAGCAGGGTCGAGTGGGCTACAGCGAATCTTGGGCTGGCTGCAGCCCCCTCCCAGCACTGCCACTGCCTGCCCTGAGCATAGTCTTGCCCCCACCCCTGCCAGGAAGAGCCTAGCCCTAGCCCACAGCAGCAGCCCGCCCTGCCCTGTGCAGATCTGGGGGCACATGCCCCCCCATGCCTCCCGGGGTGCACGTAGCAGCAGGAGCTGCACCCCCCGGGATGAGCTGCTCAGGGCTCAGTCCTGCCCCAAGTGCCTGCCCTTCCTTCAGCCCTAGCCCCACTCCCTCCCTCACCATTGCCTAAGCACTCGTCTCCACCCCTGCTGCAGCTGCAGATAGCCCATGGCCGGGCTGCCTTGCGACCCTACCACTGCCCTTCCACCTTTCCACCACCTATGTCTTGAGATGACTTGAGAGTCCAATACTTGAGCTGCAGATCTGTCCATAGAATTTGCAGGTCTTTCCACATGGGAAAGTAGGCCATAGGCTGGGATTTATCTGTTTCCTTCTTCCACTTTCTCTTCTCTGCTTCAAGGGCAAGACAATTTACCTTGAAATGGGCTGCTGCTTGGTTTCATGGTTTCACAGATGTTAGGGTCAAAAGGGACCTATTAGATCATCGATTCTGAACCCCTGCCCTGGGCAGGAATGAGTGCTGGGGTCAGATGACCCCAGCCAGGTGTCTGTCCAATCTCCTCCAAGGCAGGGGACAGCACCACCTCCCTTGGAAGCTTATTCCATATTTTGGCACCCCTCACTGTAAAGAATTTTTTCCTGATGTCCAATCTGAATTTGCTCTCTTCCAGTTTGTGGTCATTATTTTTAGTTACCCCGACAGGCATCCTGGTAAACATTATATCCCCTGTTTCTTATTGGCCCCCCTGATGAGTTTGTAGGCAGCCATGAGATCACCTCTCAGCCTCCTCTTGTGGAGGCTGAAGAGGTCCAGGTCTCCCCACCAGTCCACATAGGGTTTTTTCTGTAGGCCTTTAACCAGATGAGTGGCCCTCCTCTGAACCCTCTCCAGGTTGAGGTTGTGTTATCACTGGAGTTGGTCAGCAAGCCAGATCTTTCCAGCTCTTGATGTCAGCATCCATTTTCTTGAGGTATGCTTTCTATGTGTCCTTGTGTTTCTTTCATTCTTCATGAGATCTCAGGCCACAGTAAGCTGGGAGTAGACAACTTGTTTTAAGAGTCGCGAGTCAGGCATTTGCACACAACATTTGGTCCAGTGAAGATAGTGCTTGAGAATCACCAATTCAATGCTGATAACACTGGCTTCAGCAAGGATGCTAGTCTGTGTGTGGCAACTGTCTCATTTGATGTGGATGATTTTCCAGAGGCACTGGCACAATTTACAGCCATCCTGATCCCCACTGAAATCAGCACTGTGCCATCACACACAGCAGCCGGCATCCCTAATCCAGAGAGTAGTACCTGCTGGGGCCTATCTGGAAAGGCTGTGCTCCATAGCAAAGAAGGAAGTGGTTGAAACCTGTCTTATGTTATAGAAACCAGCCTGGCCCTCAAGCTCCTGGCTAGTTTTCATGGTGAGTCATGGATGAGGCAAAGTTTGGATATCCCAGTTCCATAGAGTCTTATCGGTCTCACTTTGTGTCATATGATTTTCAGAGCTCTTTATCTTAGTGTCTAAACAAATTTTAGTCATGGAAAGACTGTGATGGTTTTCATTTTGACAATGCCAGCAATTAGATGATGGTTCTGGGTAGAGGGCACTGTGGGATTCTCAGGGGAGTCTGTCCTTAGGTTAGAGTCAGTTCTTGAACCAGAACCGGCTCCTGGAAACAAAACTTTGGTGTTGGGTTGAGGGTCCTTGGAGCACGGCTTGACCCCTGCATACTGTGTGAGCAATCCTGTTCCAGCATAGGAGAATTTGTACCAATAAAGCAAATTACAGTTAGCCTGTGCCCAGGGCTTGTGTCACTGACTTCTCATTCACTAGGAAGTCAATCTACAAGACCCTGACATCTGCTACTGCTACTGCTCCAGCAGGGCAACACCCTGCTGCAGAGGGTTCTAATTTCCCAGAAACAGTGAAGTCCATGCAGATTGGACTCAGCTGAGCACTGGAGAACCACTGGAACAGAGACATGTGGCTGAAGAGCCCATATGTTTAAAGCCCCGGATTCAGCAAATTGCTTAAAGCATCTGCTTATGTGCTTTGTCTTAATGAGAGCACAGCCAAGTTCACACATCAAGGGACAGTAGTTATCAAGAGCAGAAACCAGGCATCCCCTATTCTGAAGATGTAGAGGCTTTCATTCTTATTAAGGAATGAAACATGCGTGCATATAAAGGAATGAAATGTATTCCTTATACAGGAATGAAATGCATATGTGTGTGTGTGTGTGTGTAGAGTATGAGCTCAGCCCTGTGCCCTACACAGTAACTGAATGCCAGTGCAAAAGAGCCTATCTGAAGACAGAGCAGTCTCTCTGGAGGCAGATGTACAGGTCTGGGTGATTCCATGGTCTTTGACAATTGTTCTCTTGAGCTGCAGCTAAATGGAGTGTGTTCAGCTAGTCTCATTATACATGCAAAGCAAGAAGCTACTTTAGAAAACCCAGCAGCTGCTTCAGCAAAAAAATGCTGCTTCAGCTACAACTAAAACAAATGCCACCAAATGCAGCCACAGCCAGCAAAACCACCATCAGTGATGACCTCTCTGTCTAGTCCTTGGTGCTGGGCTATTAAAGAACCCAGCACTCTGTACCAGGAAAACACAGAGTCCGGTGGGAAGGAATGTCTCCTAGCATGAGAGATGTCAGTCACCAAGTGGACAAGACTTGGAAAGGACAAGTCAGTCACTGGGGGGATGTTCTGGTTACAGGAGGGCTGGATGTAAATCTAGGAGCACAAGTACGACTTGAGGCCAGGCAGGAGGGTGTCTGTGAGTCTGAAGTGGACTTGTCAGAAAAAACATATTTCATCAAACCACATTGGATCAGCGGTGGCAGGATGTGTCCCACCACAGCTGATCTTCTTTACAGGACAAAACATACATTGCAGAGGCCCAATGCAGGACAATGGGCAATGTACTTCCCTCACCAAGGAATTCCTCATCTCTCTCACTCGACCATGGGTCTTGCCAGGACCCACACTGTCCCATCCTTCCAGGTTGGTGCAGGTCCCAGCAAGAAGGCACAGGTGTCATGGGAACCAGGAAATTATTGGTGCCCTGGGCCTCTGCAGTGGGACTCACACTGGGCATCACATCACCTATACTTCATACAGATGCATGGGTTAGCGCAGAGGCCTGGGGCAGAGCAGGCGCTGAGGAATCTCTGTGACTGTGGACTTTATCTACTTAAAGAGACACCACCTGGTATCTCCCTAGAAAGTCTCCTTAAGTGGGCAGCCCCAGGCTTTCCCTGCTTATGGAGGCACATGGGAGAACCTAGGGGTGAGTCTCTGTAAGTGGGGAAACCCTGGATTTCTCAGCTTACTAAGAAGTGCCTCAAGTTTGGGGTATGTCTCTGTAAGAGGGGAAAGCCAGGCAGGTGCCCAGGGCCTTAAGGGGCCCAATCCTGCTGGGAATTCCCATGGCGCACGGGGTCAGGCACCTCAAACCTCCGAACCACCTGCCTGGGCAGCCGGAGAGTGCAGGCAGCTCTGGCTTTCCCATCGTCAAGCAAACAGATGTGCACCACAATAAGGTGGCACAATCTATTACCACCTTTGTTACAGACACAAATTCTGGACATTCATGGCACAACAAAGGGTATGGATGTCTGTTTCCTTCACCTTTTTGCTGCTATTGAACTTTTTACGGCAAAGGCAAGAAAAGGTAATATCTGTTTCCACCAACAGTGTGTCTACAGTCTATTTTGCTTCCTTTCTGACAGGTGACCGCTCATTTTGCTGGTCAATGCGCTAGGTAGGTTGCAAGCAGGATCCTCTGCAGGGTCAAATGTGAAGAGACTGTGAGTGGGTAATTAAGAATGTACACACAGTACTCTCTTCTCTTATTCTGCAGCTGACTGGCCTGTCCCCCTCTTGATCAAGACCTCTATACCAGCAGGAAGTACTGGCCACCTCTGTGAACTTAGATAATATCATCAATAGTGCAATTTTATTGGAATGCAACTCCTTTCCCTAGCCCCTATCACAATCACTTGTTCTTTGCCTCTTCATCTCTCAAGCTTCACTATTTCAAAAGGAAATGAGCCCAAATGGGTCAATGCCTTGGCTCAGAAACAGGGATGTAAAAACTGATTTGCCTATAGTTCAAAAGAGCCTTGCTAGCCTGTCAGCTGCTGGATTACATGGTGCAAGGGATGGACATGGCCCACGAACGACCTTAGGCCAGTGATTAGTGCAGCCAAAGTCTGGGAGGGCCATGAGCTGGAGAGCCCTCATACATGGCTATGTCCATGAGCACGACTGGCCACTTTCCAGCTGCGGAGAGAGTATACTAACAAAGGCAGAGAGAAGAGATTTCTCCTTTGTAACTCCCCCTCTTTGACCTGCCTGTGCTAAAGGCTGGAAATGTGAGCTGAAGATGGCTCCTGATCCTTCCAGAATAACACAGCCAGGCTGATCCTCCCTGATCCCCATTTAGTAGCATTTGCTCCTAGGACAATCCAAGAGCCTAAGAGAAGTCCAGAAATGATTTTACATTGCAATGACAGCTATTTAAAATCTCAGGGCCTGTCACAGGCAAGTAAATAGTGGAGCTCTGTCCCCTGCACAATAGGTTCTGCCTCCCATCTTCCTGCAGTTTGTTTGACAAGTTTCTAAATGGCTACCAAGGCTTTTCCAGGTCATATCATCTCCCCAGCTGCACTTTCCAGCATACAAAGTGACCGTGATAGGAGTCTGGCTGGCACTGCCCAGTGCCCCACACAACAAACTCACAATCAAACAGAGCCATTCTGGGAAATGGCCTCCTGGCTCTGTCCCCAGCTCTTCCCCAGTCTGGGGAGGAGGGAGGTACAGGGTTTAAGTACATGCTTTTCCAGTGACGCTGCAACCAGCTAGAAGGCAGATTGTAGAGTAAAAAATGAAGGTCTATGTGTGGTGAAGCTGAATACAACCACCACTCCCAAATAAAGCTCAAGGAATTAGCTCTGGAAACAGGCAGGAAAGAGCCTATGCCACCTTTGGTGAGGTACCCAGAATTATCTCACAATAAGCCCTTGACTGCACCTCAGAATTACAAGGAGTTATAACTGTCCTCAACACACAAAGCTACCTACCCCACAGTTGAATTTAAGAGTCAGTGACAGATCAGGTCTACCAGCATGCTTGGGAAAAGCAGAGTTTATAGTGCAATTTCCATGTGGTTAGTTGTCAGTGTCTGTACTGGGCATACTCCTCCAAGGTTGATACACTACTTCAGCATGTATCACTGCTGGCTATAGCATCTGCATGGATTTGTACACATTCCAGTGCAGAACCCACCTAGAATTTTTCTCTTTCAGTGATGTCTACTGTGCCCATCACAGCAACACTTGAATTGCTGTAGGTGAGGAGATCATAAAAGAATACTTCCAGTCCACTGCAAGCAGAACACCTGGAGTGATCTAGCAGTTTTCACTGGTGCCTAAAGCCCTTCATTAGGCAGGAGTTCAAGACACTTTCCCCCTTTAAAATCCGAAGTGTGAAACATGGTGAGACTTCTCCAAGACTGTGGTCACAGAGATTTCTAACCCTTCAAAGAGGCAGGAACACAACTCCTGGCACTTTTTGATAGCACAGGGAACAGAGGAACAAAAGGGATTATCCTCTTTCATAGATTCATAGATGCTAGGGTCGGAAGGGACCTCAATAGATCAGCGAGTCCGACCCCCTGCATAGGCAGGAAAGAATGCTGGGTTTAGATGACCCCAGCTAGATGCCTATCTAATCTCCTCTTGAAG
>NW_005842289.1:593587-599417 GCF_000455745.1 Alligator sinensis
AGCCATTAAAGAGTATCAGTCCCAGGACCGAGCCCTGCGGGACCCCGCTGCCCACATCCTTCCAGGTCGAAACCGACCCATCTACCACTACTCTCTGGGTGCGACCCTCTAGCCAATTCACCACCCACCGGACTGTGTAGTCATCCAAGTCACAGCCTCTTAACTTGTTTACCAGTATGGGGTGGGATACCGTATCGAAGGCCTTCCTGAAGTCTAAGTATACGACATCAACCCCTACTCCTGCGTCCAGGCATTTTGTAACCTGGTCATAAAAAGAGACTAGATTAGTCAGGCGTGATCTACCTGCTACGAACCCGTGCTGGTTTCCCCTCAGCATAATTTGTCCTGCCGGGCTCTCGCAAATATGAGCCTTGGTAATTTTTTCGAAGACTTTGCCTAGGATGGAGGTGAGACTGACTGGCCTATAGTTGCCTGGGTCCTCCTTCCTCCCCTTCTTGAAAATGGGGACCACACTGGCCCTTTTCCAGTCCTCCGGGACCTGGCCTGTGGCTGAAACTGGGGTGGGGGCAAGGTAGAACAGAACTCTTCTCACCTTGCAGGGCCCACCCCCGCTACCCCGACTGTGGTATTGGGGGAGCTGGGCTGGGCCTGCAATGTGAAGCGGGGCTCTCTTCCCACATCCCTCTACCCAGGCCTCTTGAAAGTGGCAGCAACAGCTGCTGGTTTGGCTTGGCCTGGCCAGAGCTACAGGAGGGTGAGGTGGAATGAAGCCCCCTCACCTCGCCGGCCCAGCTTGGCTTCCCCCAATACACTAGCCAAGCCCTGCAAAGCATGAAAAATTAACCCTCAAAGGAACACAAGTTCCCTACGGCGCTGTACTTTAGATCACCTGCATCTAATGCCTCATTTGACAAGCACTACTTTTTGTGTGCGATCAGTCATTGTAGAAGCGCTATGCAGCAGTATGTTACATCGAGGCTATAGAGCACTTTCTGTAAGCGCTCTTAGATAAAAGAAATGAACGCAATAGTCAGCAGCCGTTTTGCATTCAGGATGGTTGGTGTCTTCCCTGTAAGGCCTAACCATGGTGGGCTTTAAGTACAAGAGCTCTTTAAGTACAAGAGCTACCACATAAAACAGGCCATGAACTAAAGGGCTTTCAGGGTTCTCATGGCCCAAGGAGAAGAGTAAGTTCAAGTGAAGAGTGAGTGAACCTCTAATATGGCCATGGAGCTCAGTAACAGGTATCTGGAGTGGGAGGCAGAAGGTGCATCTATACTACAATGTTCCCAAAAGCATGGCTAAGAAGCATGCTCTGCCTGTTTGCTCACTCCCTGTGGTCATTTGCAAATGGTCCACCACAAAATGCTCTTTGCATCTCAGTTATGCAAACCAGACAGTGCATTGTATTGCATGCACCAACCCCAGAAATGAGGCAACCCCAACACCTCTCTAAAAATCTGTCTCTAGAGTGCTTGACAGCAGGGCCAGGGATGGGCCTTGGATGGCTTCACTGTCTCATTTCTGCATTGAGTAGTAACTAGGTGAGCCATGCTTGAGTGGCACTCCTAGGAGAACAGTGGAAGTGGCCCAGACAAACCTGGAAACACCTCAGTCATGCTGGCCCCTTCTCAAGGGAAAAAAACCGTGAAAGCCATACCTCTACATCCCAGGGAGCCTACCCTGAAAAGCCACGACTGAGACTGTAGCAGAAATGGGTGACTGTACAGGACACAGTTAGGGCCTGACTGTACAAGACTGATCAAAGCCAGGACCTGTGAAGAACTAGAACTTGTTCATTCCAAGAAATCCACAAGTGACTGTCTACTGTTCTGATGACTAACATACAGAGCATCTGAAGGTGATCTTACATTCAAGTGATCTAATCCTGAAAGCTTGGCATCAAAAACATTATCTAAGTCACAACCCCTTCCAATCCAATGACTCTCCCTGTGAACAAGCCATACACACTCACTGAATCATAGAGCTCTTTGGGTCAAGGACTATCTCCTACTAGATGACTGCAAAGCATCCAACACAAAGAGATGCCATCTGGCTGGGGTTTGTAGCCATTGCTACAACATAATCCATCAACAGCATCTCAGGCATGAATTTGGAAAAACAACTAGAGATGACAGGCAGGCAGGAGCTGTGGGGACGGAGGTGAGGGATCAGAGCACTGCTGTAACAGGGATGCTAGGAAAGACTCGCTGAATGCCTGCACACTGCACACAACACTGACCTAACCTGACCTGAGCCAAACACCTGTCAAAATGTCAAATGTGTAGCCTGGTGGGGCCCTTTTGAATGTAGCCAGAATTCTTCCTGCAGCGTGATACCAGGGAATTGTTTGCAACCGTCAATTCCCAAGCACTGACCTCAACAGAGCTGGTGCCCTGTGAAGACAATGCTCTCCAGCACAAGCTTTTAGAGTAATGGAGTGCACAACAGAGCAAAAACCAATGCAAATGCCTCTCTCCCCTCCATCCTTTGAGAACTGTCTGTCATTTCAGTTATGCAAAGGGGACATTTCATTGTATTGCAAGAAGGAAGGAAGGAAGGAAAATCTGAACTCACTCCCTCTAAAATACACATGCCACTATAGACAGCCCCAAGTATCTGTCTATAGTTACAAATGCGTAGTGCCCCTTGTCACATTTTCCAAAATGCAGACCCTAAACTGATAAGAGCTGCAGTCTGGGGATTACACCTCATGCTAGCAGTTCTAAATGGATGTAATTATGAAGCAATTTCCCAATGCGAAGCACAGAGAACTGTTATACAGGCTTAAAAGTTACTGTCACAACAAAGCAGCCACTATGCAAACAAAGTAAAACCTCCTCTGCTAACTTAAAGACAGACCAATTAGTTGCACTGGAAAGTGCTTGTGCAGAATGCTTGGCTTCCCCTGTGCTTTGGGTCTGCTTTGTATTTTCCTGAAAGTCTTCCCATGCAACTCACTGTAAAAATGTCCAAGAGAGAAAAAAACTTCAGGCCAAGAAGTCAGGGTGTTACTGAATGATTAAACATTTAAAAAAATAAACCTACTCCTACCTTCATATTTCTACAGAGGGGGTCCATAGCGCAGCTAAGTACAAATCCTTGTGCTGTGTGTGATCATCCTCTGCGGTCAGACTGAAGCAATGGCGCCCAATTAGTGCACCCTACCAAGTCCTGCTATTCACAAGCAAATGCTGCTAGCCTAAATACCAGATGGACAGTCCCTGGTAACTAGAGAAAAGGAGGTGGGGGGAAGGGCCTTGACTTCACATTAAAGCTACTGGAGTGTGCGGAGAACACCCAGAGCTGGGCATTGGACACACCACCTGGCTTTTACACTGTGACAAGAACAGGATAAAATGTCACCACTAGCATGAGCAGAGGATCTGTGAGTAAAGTTAAAAGAAATGAATGGATCCCAAATGGACACATGCTTTGCAGTTAGACTGAATGAGATCTTTCCTAGGGAAATAAAAGCACTCTACCCCGACCACCCTGCTCTTGGACATTAAGGTTAGGGGCAGAAGTTACACATAAACTGGTTAAAGTGATCAGAAATTGGTTTAAACCTATAACAGAACAAAAGTTCAGTGCACATAAACCAGTTTCAAAATGGCCAAAACTGGTTTAAGATAAATCTGGTTGACTGTACTATCAGACTTAACTGAATGAGGTCAAACTGGTTTACGGAACTTCTGTCCCAGACCCTTTCCTGGTTTAAGTTAAATCAGAGGCCCCCAGCATGCTTTTCAGCCCTGGGCTGGGTTGTTCTGTGCTATCTGCTCCAGAAAGCAGGGCTGGCCCTGCTCATCTGCTCTCTAACTGGAGCAGGGGTGGGGGCGTAGCCAGATAACAGCCCAGCATGGTCCCCAGAGGCAAAGTGGGTGGGTGGGGATTCCCCCCTCCCTCCCCTCTTCCCCCGGGGGACCCCAGCCGGGCTCTGCCTAGCAGGGACGAAGCAGCCCCTGCCAGGGTCTGCTTCCCCACTCCCCCTCTAGGCACCCCCTGGCTAAAATCCCTGCAGGCCAGGATGGGAGATTAAACTCCTCCCCAGTCATACTCAGGACTGCTGGGGGCCTGGCCACACCTCCTCCCTCAGCTCATCTTCCCTCTGCCACTGTGGAAGAGAAGGGAAGGGAGGGCTCGTTCTAGTACCCCTAGCTCTGGCCTGAGCCACTGCAGGCATGTGCCTGCATTTCCAGAATCAAAAGTGAATTTGCTTGCTGGTTCAATCTGCATAGGTTAGACTAACCTGCAAAGATTGAATCAATTCAACCTTGGACTTTTTGAATGTCTGTACTTAGCCTAAAGCAACAACTCCCATTCCCTTCAAACACTCTACATGAGCTAGACCAGTAGTTCCCAATCTGTGGTACAGGTACCACCAGTGGTATGCAGACAACCTGTCAGTGGTACGCATTAACAGATTTATTATAATTACTTTATATGACAAAAATTTTCTGGTGGTCCTGAAGGTTGTATCATTTTAAATTGGTGGTGCACAATTTGCCAGTTTGAGAACTATTGAGCTAGACAGCATGTGGAGCTGTGGCTTTTGTATGTGTCAGGAACCAGGTATTTCAAAGAACAGGAGCCTCCTCCCAACCTGTCATTTGTCAGTGACTTCCTCTTTATGCAGAGGATTCATTTATTTTTTTACTCTGTTCCCCATACATGAAGCACATAGAATCCTTTCACTGTGTGGATTAGATTGACATGGAAAGCCAAGAACCCAAGCTGTGTGGACTGGATCTTCATGAAATGCTGTGAGAGGGAAGGAATAAAGTACTGAGCTGTTTCTGGGCAGTAGTGAACATGTTTCCCCTCCCATGGGTGACTGATGCCGCCTTAGTCGGGGGAGGTGCTGATCCTGCTAACCGGGGGGGAGGGGTCCCCCGACTAAGGCAGCACCAGTTGTCCATGGGAGGGGAACCATGTTCACTACTGCCAATTGCTGCAGCCGCTTCCAAGAGTGGCAGCGGCCACTTCCAGAAGCAGCTGCAGTAATCAGCCGGTGCTTACAGTGGGGCACCAGCAATCCCACCTACTCCACCTGCCCATTGCCTAAGCAGCGAGTGCAGCCAGTCAGGGGGTACACCAGTGCTCTCAGGGGGTGCATGTGCACCCGTGTACCCCTATGCATCACCACTGTCCCCTCCTCTCAAAATGGGAGGCAATTATATTAAAATTGTTAGTCTATCTAAACTCAATCATTAAGGAAAAGTTCTTCCGAACTTTATTATTATTATTTACGTTATTATTCATGGAAAAGACCTTACCCCAGCCTCATGCTAGAAGCAGTACAAATACAGAACAAATGGCCCCTGACTCAAGGAGCTTACAATCCAAGCATGAGACAAGAAATGACAGTTGGCAACAGAAAAACTGATGGGTGGTGTAAGGAAATAAAGAGATCTTGTGGTCATCTTGATTGGTACCTGTCTCAGTGTACCAGCAGCTTAACCAGTGTCAGGTATTTTGTAGGCCTCAAAGAAGACTGGTATGGCTGAACTAGCCAATTGCCCATCATGAATGACAGAGTGTTTCAGGGATTGTTTGCATGCCCCCCCCCTTCAGCACTGGCTCTGTAAACAGTCCCTCCACCAAGGGGTGATGCGCAGGGGGTGCATGCGGGTGCATGTGCACCCCCTGAGTGTGGCGGCACACCCCTTACAAAAAGGCCGACAGTGTCAGCAGTGCCTGTGGGTGGTCGCTGCTCACCACCCCACTGCCAACAGCATCTGCAGGTGGTCTGTGATCGCTGCTGGCCGCCGCCAACACTGCTAGCAGCGTCTGTGGGTGGTCACTGACCCCTGGTCGGTGCTTGCCACTCCCACCCCACCCCCCGCTGCCAACAGTGCCAGGGGCG
>NW_005842289.1:599525-636656 GCF_000455745.1 Alligator sinensis
GGCCAGCAGGGGGGGCGGTGGA
Source organism: Alligator sinensis (assembly GCF_000455745.1). Classification (NCBI taxonomy): domain Eukaryota; kingdom Metazoa; phylum Chordata; order Crocodylia; family Alligatoridae; genus Alligator; species Alligator sinensis. Next base: position 599,548 of record NW_005842289.1, read on the forward strand.
TCCCCCCCCCTGCCTGCCTCTGCCCCTGTCCCCCTTCCTGAAGCAGAAGCAGCAACGGCAGTGGCAGTCTGCACACAGATATGCCTTGACCTTATCTACACTAGAGCAACTAGGCACTAGAGCCAAACTAGACACTCAAAAATTATGTAACTGGCTAAAAAAGCAGAAGATTGGGCATGTCTACATGAGACACTTTATTCGAGATTAGTGCAAACTACTGCACAGTAAGCATTACCATTAACATGTGCAGATGCTTACTGCACAGTAATTTGCACTAATCCTCAGTAAACGCAGGTAGCAAATTTACTCGCGATTAGTTACTGCACAGTAACATGCTCCTCTGGCCCTGGGTTCTCTCTCCCCGCCCCCCCTCTCCTCCCCCTCCCCCAAGCATGCAGGGAGACATTGCAAAACTTTACTGCATAGTCTGTGCCCCTGCAGCTAGGCAGGCATGAGCCTCTCACATGCCGAGAAACACATTAATTCCAGCGGGGATGTCCTCTGCGGCTGCTGAGGGCAGGGACATATAGTGCAGACACAGGTAGCTCTCCAGGCAGCAGCAAAAGTTACGGGGCAGTGAAGGCTTGCCCACCACACTGTCAATCCTCAGGGCCCTGTGCCAGGTCCACAGATCTGCTTGGGGCACTATGGTCAGCAGCAGTAGCAGGGCATGGTGGGTCAGGCACCCCTTGGTCCATGGAAACATCTCCTCATATTGCGTATGGGACACTCTCAGCAGGGGCAAGCTCTGAGCCCACGTGATAGGGGGCTGATGCCGGGGTGCCTCCCCAGAGCTGCAATTGGCAGCAGCACAGGAAACAGGCTAGCCTCTGGCAGAAGGTTGGGGGAGTGGCTCTGGAGTTGCAGCAACGGGTGTTGCCAGGAGCCAGGCCTGTCCGGGTCTGGGAACAAGGCAGGAGAGGCAGGCTGCCTGCAGCCAGCACCCAATGGCCCACCTGCCTCTGTGGAGCAAGGGAGGATGGGGGACTCGACCTTTCACTGCCTAGGCCAGGGCCTTCCCAGCCATCTTACCATGGTCCCTGGGAACCCAAGCACCCAACTGGAGGCCAGGCACTGCATGGACTCCTTGGTACAAAGCATCTTATCTCAGAAATGTTGCAAGCTCTCACCAACAGCCTCTTTCTCCTGGCTCTGCAGGTCCTGCAGCTGCACATGGGGGAGATATACCAGTTGGTAGGCAGGATGCAGCCTCAGAGTTACTGCCAGACTCGGCTAGGGCCTTCTGAATGTGCTGGCTCCAGCAGTGCAGGACCCAGGACCACACCCAGCTGCTGGACCACCTGGCCATGCTGGCTGAGGGGCACCTGGTGGACTCGTGAACTTGGTGAGTGGAGAACATTGCTTTTGAGGAGATGCAGGACCAGCATGAGGAAGAGAGGGACCAGCAAAATGACCAGGCAAACCAGGAGTTCTGGGAGCGGCTCGTGGCTCTGGAGAAGTGGCACATTGAAGCCCTGGAGTGGCAGGCTGTTCTGGTGACTAGGGCAGTGGAGGCCACAAAGGATTGCTGGGTGCTGGACACCGTGCTGGCCCTGGCAGTCATCTTTGTGCCGCCTGTCACCCTGCCCCCGGCTGCAGACTCACCTGGCTTCTGGCAACCACCAACTGGCAAGCAGCAGGCCCCTCTGTGAGCCTGGGTGGAGTGCAGCACTGTCTCCACCAGCGAGGAGTCTCTGCCATGGCCTCTGCCCTGGGTCCCCTGCTACCTAGTCCACCTGCCTGGGCCCAGCCCCGCCACTTGCCCTGCCTCCGTGCAGCTGCAGAGTAGAACTGCCCACAGCTGGGCCAGCAACACATGCAGGCCCTGCTGATCTTGGCCACTGGCTGCAGGAGGGGAAGCCCCCTGCACCGGGAGAGCAGTCCCCACTGTCATCCCTGGGTGAGCCCCCTGCCCGTCAGCTTCGGCGAAGAGTATGCACCCACAGGGAAGCAGCCAGACACTGGGGTGCTAGGCACCTGCCCCTGAGCTCCACTCCTAGGCACCCCCACTCCATGGCCCCCCACCCTGGGAGGGCACACACACACCACTGTAAATAGTCTGCATGCAGAAGAGAGTGTTTTATTGGTGGTGGGTGGGGTGGGTGGTGGAGGGGCTCTGTTGGGAGGAGATGATGGGGAGCAGTTCTGTGAGGAGTGGGGAAGGAAGGGAAGAGGTCTGTTGTAAGGGAAGGAGCGGGGACAGGCTCTGGTGTAGATGGAGTTAGGGGGTGGGGTCTGTTTCTGTGGACAGGAATAAACTGCTTTTTTGAGACCAGCCTGCAGTGAGCATGGTGCTGGGGGGTGTGCACTGGGGCAGGGGTCCATGGGCAGCTGTCCAGGCATGCTACAGCAAGGAGTGCAGGAGGAGGTGGTTGTCCAGTGCCTCTCACAGCCAGTACCCTGGCCCCTGCTGTCAGGTGTGCAGCTCGCCCAGGGCCTTGGTGGGAGAGGCCTGCCATTGACGCTGTCACTGTCACCGCAGCTGGCAGGCTGTGATGATTGATGACCCAGGGTATGCTGGCCTTGGAGACCCTGAGAGTGCACCAGTGTCCCTTCAGGTGGCTGAAGGTACATTCCACCAGCGCATGGGTCTGGCTCAGGCACTGGTTGAAGTATGCCTGGAGGGGATCCAGCTGGCCGATGTAGGGTGGCATAAGCCAAGGGAGAAGCATCTAGGTGGGGTCCCCGATGAGAAGGGGCAGGAACACCACCACACCCAGCTGGATGTCTGGCACCCCCAGTGCAAAGTGCCCACTCTCCACCAAAGCTGGCAGAGCATAGCTGCAGAAAAAGCAGGTGTTATGAGTGCTTCCTGCCCAGCTAGCACTTACGTTTGTGAAGGCGCCACAGGGGTCAATGATGGCTTGGAGCATTATGGAGTAGAAGCCCTGCTGGCTGTAGTAGGAGTGGTTGCTGTGGGGCAGGCAGGTGGACAGGGATGTGGGTCCCATCCCAGGCACAGAACCCCACCACCTCTGCCAGGGTGTCATGTACCTGGAACATAGTGTGCCCCAGCATGGCCTGGAGGGCACCACACACCTCCAGGAAGACTCCCTGGTTGTGGCCTTGATCATATAGATTCCCACCCTTGCTAACATTGCTATATGGTACAACTTACTTTAAACATAAAGTACATTTGTTACAAAGTTAAAAAGCATAAAATATAAAAGGGTGAAATGCCATGGCACATACAACAAATAGAACAAATACTATGAGAGGGAGACATACCGATGCAGAATACTATTTTACACCCATAAAAGCACCTACAAAATATGTTTTTATTACAAGTATACCTTAACTTTGTAACAAACATACTTTAATGTTTAAAAGTAAGTTGTACCATATAACAACGTTAGCAAGGGCAGGAATTGAACCACTACCTCCCTGTATTGGTCTCTGAGTGAATCACGATTGACTGCATAACACAGTAGCTAGCTACAACTAATGAGTTAATGAGCAAGGATTAACACCTAGGAAACCACATGCTAAGGACAGAAAAGAATCAATACAGAGCCAGGAACTCCTTGAAACTTCACTGTTAAAGGTACAGAATCCCCGGTTTGAACTAATGAACGCTGGAGACCAACTCTTGGGACTGAATACCTTCCGATCAACCGCTCTCAGCGCCCTATTCATCACAGCAGTGAATTAATCAAAATTCATCAACGGACTCCCAAGACTGCATGTACTCATGGATGTGACCCCTGGGGCTGACAGCTGCCATCCAGCAGCCACCAAGGGGGACATCCCAGGAGGTCAACAACCCCTGGATTGGGTAAGCCGGAGAATTGCGGAGTCACCAAAGTCTACCAGAGAGGGATAAAAGGCAGCAAGGAATGACCCCCAATGGTGCCCTCTTTGATCTGACCAGCACCTTGCCTGTCCAGCTAGAAGGACCAGCTGGCGACCCCCTTCTGAAGCAATGTCGCACTGAAAGAAGCCTCGACTGGCCATTGACAGTGGACTCCAACACTTGGGGATAGGTATATCTTCACATTGGTGCTTAGTATTCATAGCTACCTACTGTGAGCGTGTGTGCACGCGCATGAATGTGTGTGTGTTTGAGGGGATCAATCCCAAGGTTTATGATCTGGCTTTTGCATCCATCTAAGAAACTAGAATTTTATGATGATCCTGAGAGTTGGTTCTTTGTAGCCAACATTGTGGCCACAGCAGGGCCTAGCAGGCCTGCAGTTTTCACCCCCCCTCTGCCCCAAGACAGACACAATTGGACAAGCACCCATGACACGAGTTTTGCCTGTCAGCAGCTAGAGGTGCAGGGCCCCGGAACCCCTGCACCCATCTCCTGGACAGCTGGCAGACTTCATGGCCTCAGCAGGGGCTAGATTGCCAGCAGATTTCACCCTTCTGCGCCTTGACACACACAGTGTCACACATGTCATGAGTTTTGTTTGTCTGCAGCTTGAGGTACAGTTCTCCCCAAACCCCTACACCTATCTCCTTGAAACTCGGCAGGCTTTTGGCTTCAGCAGGGGCTAGCATGGCTGCAGTTTTGACCCCACAGTGGCTTAACATATACACGTGACATGAGTTTTGCTTTCAAGACTTTGGGGTGCCGTTTCTCCAAACCCCCTGCACCTATCTCCTTGAAACACGGTAGGCTTCATGCCCTTAGAAGGAGATACCATTCCTGCAAGTTCCATCTAAATCAGGCCAAAAATGACAAAGTTATAGGCTGTTTCAACCTTCCCCATTATAGCCTATGGACGAAACTTCGAAAGAGTGAAACGTTTCGACTTGCCTCGTTTTGTTTCGAGGCTGTTTCGATTATATCTGTTTTGTTTTAATTTTGCTTTTTCAACCTCGAAACGAGTCAAAACAGCATCAAAACAAAACTGGCGGCGAAATTTGTTTTCCTCCTGTTCCCTATGTAGGGATGGCTAAAATAGCAGAGGTTGGGCATGGCCAGCCTGAGCAGGGCGATGGCTAGCAAGATGTCTGTGGGGAGAAGCGGCCACACAGCGGTGGCCTGCCACTCCAGGTGCAGGTGGAGCTTCTCCAGGAGGTCCTGGAAGGTCATCCAGAACATCTCCAACCACTGCTCATTGTCCCATGTGGTCTGGACAACATGCAGCCACCAGTCCTGGCTGGCCAGGCGTGCGGGGGCTGCCAAAGCCCAGAATGCCCTGGGCCAGATGGCAGTTACTGTGGTGGGCCAGCAGGGCCAGCAGCGGGGTAAGCAGGAGCTCAGGGCGCTGGAGAGCTGGGGGTGGGGGGTAAGGGTGGGGTGTGAAGTAGCTATGGTGCAGGGAGCAGAGGCTATGGTGACAGAGTCTCCGTGTGCTGCCATTACGGTCTGCACACTGCTCCTGACCAGAAAAGCGGCTGGTCAGGGAGCAGCATGTGGGGCTACCTTTTGAAGATGGCTGGAGCCTCCAGCTCCCCCTGGTGGCAGCAAGGGCCCAGGGCAGGGCTGCAGGGAGTGGGAGCTGACTGCTGCTAGGAGCAGCAAGTCTGCTCCCACATCCCAAATCAGTTTATTCTAGAGTAATTTACTCTAGAGGAACCTGACCCCAGAGTATCTGCATGTGTAGATGAGCCCATTCTTTTTCCATTTTTCTTCAATAATACATCTTGCCTTCGGGCTCCTGAGGTTTGGGGGTAGGAGGGGAGTGGGAGGGAGGCATGCATCAAGCTTTTTGCCACAGCCAGGTCTACAGAATGTACTGTTTTAATGAAAATTGAGATTGGCATGTGATTGCCTGGCTCCAGAAACCAGGAATCTAAGAAAAATACTAAACTTTGAGGTGAATGATAAAATCACAGAGTTGGCAACACTGCATGGCAAAGATGAATCACCTCCTCGAGTAGAACCATTCAAACAACCTGCTTACTTCCCTATGCTTCTTCCCTCTTCCGTCTATAAGCATCTGAAAATGACCTCAGAGTTAGTACTATTCACGCACCACCACCACCACATAACAGAACATAAAAGTGATAGACAAAGAACGGATGCAATAAGATTACAACAAATTTCCCCCTAACTTGTGTGCAAAGTAGATTTTAATTAGATTCTCCATCTAATGCTTTAAGTGATTCCCCTCCCTCACTACGCACTAAAATGAAGACAATGGGGACATATTTTTTTTCTTACCCTGGGTTCCTGTGGTTTACCTGTAACATGCAGAGCCATGCCTGGTCTGCTTTATTAATTAACTAAGGATTTGTTGGGGTCTGTCTGAATCATATGGGTTAAAGACAGGTGCCTAAAAGGCAGAAAAGAGTGCTTTTGCCTTGGGATGTATGGTGTGATCTCTGATTAGAGTGAGACTGGGCACAGAAAAGGTTTGTCAGTCCTATCAACTGCATGTTCCTTGTAAGCCTGGAAACAGGCCTGCCAGTTTGAGAGCAAGCTAAACATGCTAATGGAGTTCCTTTATGATCCCAACTCCCTTGGGGTAGCCAGGGGAATGTGGTCAGACAGCAGGGATGTGGGCTTTTACCAGGTCAGTCCAGTCCATATGTCTAGGCCTTTGATATGCAGATTGGAGCCATTGTGAGTTACAGCCCTGCTGTCTATGAGCTGGGGTAGGGGGAGGGTGGAGCTCCGTGTCCAGATTGCCTAAATAGATTTTTAAAATTCCCATGAAGTGGCTAACTGAAGTTTCAATCTCTGCAGGTGATTATCAGATGCCAGCAGGTGAGCACTCTTGCGAGTAAAGGGCTCAGTGGGCACTTATACACGTGCTCCAGTAGTCGGGGGTTGGAGGGTAGCACTTTAATTAGAGCTGCTCTAATTGAAGCACCCGGAGCATCACATGTACAGTATCTGTGTCCCCGTGCTGAAAAATGGTGGTGGGGGCTCTTTAACTAAAGCTCGTGGAATGAGCTTTAGTTAAAGCACCCCTGCCACCATTTTCAAGCCTAGGGATACTGATGCACATGATGCTGGAGTCTGCTAGAGCATGATAATTACTGATTAATCAAGTCTGTTTGGTTACAGATTAATCGAGTCTGCTCCGACATGCTGTAATTACAGTGCATCGGAGCAGCCTCCCCGTATGTGTATAGGCACCAAGGCCTGTTCTGTTCCCACTGCAAAACCCCTTGGTCCTGCGAGGCTGGACAGCAGGGGAGGCTGTCAATAGCTGCAAACTTATATCCTGGGATAGGTTTCTTGAGAGCAGAGCTGACCAATCCCTTAGACCCAGAAAAAGGAGAAACTGCTTTGGGACCATCAGGGAGCTAGCTGCAAAAGTCTTGATCACCTGCACATTTAGGTGCTACTTTCCTCAGGAAGCCATTCAGTCCCTGATTGTCACAGGGACACCAATATACATATTAGGTGATGATAGAGGGAACACAGGAATATCTGCATTGAGGGTCTCTGGTGATCTGAATGTCCTGGAGTGGGACCATCTGCAGGGATGGGGGCAGCTGGAATCCTCTGTGATGTATCAAGGGTGAGTATAAAACTGGATTAATGTGAATAAGAGAATACAGGAACTTGCCTTGAAATGTAAGAATGGTCAAATGGGAGGAGAAAGGGAGCATCCTGGCTCCTATGAGAGAAACAGCATGCTGGCTGTGCCCTGTTTTCTGTGTAGACTTCATCACACCCTCCTCTCCCTATCAATCTCCTGCTGCAGGGCAGCTGAGTATCTGGGGGTGTGAGAGGCATTAACAAAGCAAAGAGAAGATTCAGTTTGCCCTGGGAGGGACTCAACAAGGACAAGAAGGCAAACCAAAGTCTTTGCTGAAAGGCAGGAGGCAGGGAGAGAGGAGAGCAGTAGCTGCAGGCAGGCTGGGATCACAGTTTTACCATCAAATGTAGGTCACAGGAATTGTCTGCATTCATTGTGTTGTACCGGAAGTACCAGAGAGTGCATTTTTCTAGGTGTGGCATCTGGCTGACAGTAGGTCAGTGCACTTGATAGATATAAACTGCTGCTAGACTCATACCTGAGCGTGTAACACAAGAAAAACACATGTTTTCCTTCTATTCTCTTATCCTAGAAGCATTTGCAGTAGCATATTACAAAAAGACTTGTTTCCTTCAGGGTAGCAGTTCAGAAACGCAGCTCCTAACAAAACTCCTGAAGGAAAAAGTCTGGAAGCTGAGGAATCTAACAGTGAATTCTTAGAAGATTAACACAACAGAAATCTCTGGATGAGGTGCAGCATGTTAGTTTTAATCTGTCAAATCCTATTTGACAGTCATTACATTGAGAAAAGTCTAGGAATTATACAATGTCTGCTTTTGAAACTTGGGGGCAAAGGAGACAAGGAGGCTAAAGCCTTTAGACAGGAACAGCAAACATCGGAAAAGGTTTACTGGTCTTATAAAAGAACTTCTCCAGCAAGAACTGGAGGAAAAGGAGTTGCACACACGAGCTGAGAATTCTCATTCAATGGACTGACCTTCCAAATCCAGACCTGTTCTTCAGTCCTGAGTGTGACAGTGACTGACATCAGTAAATTGCTCTGAGCAGACACCTTTGGAAGGTACATGATTTTATAATGAACCCCAGACCATAAGTGAGGGAGAGGAGAAGCAAAAAGGAGGATAAGAAACCACAGGCTGTTGTGTAGGGTGCTGTCTGGCTGAGGTAACTCCTTCTAGATGGGTTCTGTAGACTGCTGGACTGGATGTGTTACAGAGACCACTTGCCTCAGGCTCAGCTGATCTTCTCTCCCTCCTTATCCTGAGTAAATATTAATAGTAATGGAAGCTTTTGAGTCTTAAACTGTTATTTCAGAATTTCTTGTGGAGCACTCCAATGAGAAAAAAACATCCCTGCCATCGCAGGAGAGAGAAGGGAGAGTGCTGCATGTTAGACTTACTCTTGGAGCCTTGGTTATGATTTGTGGCCTTTGACCAAAGCCTAGGTAGTAAGACCGTATCATTAAATTGGAAATAGCACGGTACCAGCACGGCTTGAACAATCGTACCAGTCAAGCTGTCTCACCCTATACACTGTCACAACCAATAACACAAATCCACGCAGCATCAAGGAACAGGTACACCCAGAGCAACATAAGGTTTCATGCCAAGGATCTCCCAAGCACAAAGTGTTGCTAGGGTTACACCAGAGTGCAAGCCTCTTTCAGCATTATCAATAAAGGGAGCCTTAGACTTCCATGACAGAAGATGTGGGCTATCACCTCTGCATTAAAGATGGACACAAGCACAAACATGCACACTCTCTCCACTGGATTCTCTCCGAGTGCACAAAAGAGCGCACACACAAGAAGCACTCCCATGATTTATGCTGAACACATACAAATGCATGCAAGCTACTGACTGACATACCTTCTACACACTGTTTTAAAACAACTGCAATTCAGTTAGCCTCTTAGTTTGAATGCTGGATCCTTGGTACTTACAACATCATTTTCTTGAGTCTGTTTGCTGTTGAAATCGGGGGGGGGGATGCATTTGATTCAAGTGGTAAGTACATGAAAGTTTGTAGAGAACTGTTCCTGAAAGCAGGGGCTGGTCCACAGGCAGCTGAGAGCTGATGTCAGACAGGGCCCCCAGCCTCCTTTCAACCCACAGAAGGAGGGATTTTGCCCACAGGACAGAATGTATGGACATTAGCATGCATACAGCAGCAGGACAATGGGAAGGGATAGGGCGGAGCTGCCATACCAACTGCAGGCCAGCTGTCCCTCACCCAGAGGGACAGGCGCCTCCTTCCCTTGCTAAAGTCTTTTTTCCTGAGTCACAAAGAGTTGTGAAATGTTCGGCATCCAAGGCATGAGAAAGCAGGCCAAGGATTGATCCATGTGCAAGAGAACAGAGGGGTTGCCATATGCCTGTCACTGAGAGGGGGCTACTCCCAGACCCACCAAAGGGATGCAGCTAAGGAGAGGGTTACCAGATCAGGAGAATGCGGGGAGAGGGAGAGCCAAGGAAAAGAGAAGCCAAGGAACTGTGGGGGAGCTCTCCAGACATGGTGAAGAGGTGTGGGAAGTTGTGCTCATACGAGGATGAGACTGCAGATGGCTTGGAGGGCTTGGGGTTTCCTCACAGAAGAGAGAACCCTGGTGGGGCAGAGGAGAGGAGTAGGCAGATGACCAAGAGACTCCCACTGAGAGGGCAGGGGGACTCTGTAGGGCAAAGCCAAAGTGGTTGCATGCTCTCTCCTCCCCTGCCACCATCTCCCAAGAAAATCCCTTGCACTCTTCCCCCGTCAGGGCAGCATGTTTCTAAATCCCTCATCACTGTCTGCAATCTCAAACTTCCTATGTAATGCACATCCTTGGGAGTGCTGCTCCAGGGGAAGCAAAGACAGTGCTCCCCATGGAAAATGGCTTCCAATCGTCGGCTGGGGCAACACCCTGAATCTTCAGCAAGGCACAAATGAGCCACAACCTTGCACAATCCCCTTGCATGCAAGAGGAAGCCTCTGCTTCGAGCCTTGGAATTGTGGGCAGCTCAAACTCTCGCGCAGGGATCCTCCCAGTGCACAGGGAAGGTTCCTTTTCCTAGTAAATCCAAGATAATGGATTGTTTGAGAAGCTCCAGGCAGAGACCAGGGGGAAGCAAAGACAACTGGTGAAATTATTTTACTCAGGGACATAAGTCTAAAAGAAAAACATTAAATGGCTAATAAGAGAGCAAGTGAGACTTAAGTAGCCTGCAGGCATTTTGGTTCTGAGATGACTCCCATCTCTGCACCACCCTGGGCCATGAGAGGCAGTAGGAGAGGAAGAGGGTAGCCAGAAGGCCCAACATGGTCATTATCTCATCAGAACAAAGTGAGCCCCAGGGCTTTATATCAGGAGTTGGCAAATATGGCCCACAGAGCCTTTGGATCCTGCTCACAGAGCTGTGGTTTTTATGGTATCTGGCAATGGGAGGGCTCCCTCTGTGCTGTGTCACTCAGCTGCCTGGGACTCCAGTGGAGGAGACTTTCTCTATAGCACCCTTCAGCTGAGCAGTGGAGAAAAGCAGCAGCTAGAACCTACTGCCCACCTACCTCTGACCTGAGCTGGGTCATTCCCAGCTGCCTGCTGGAAAATGCCATCAACTCCCTGTTTTATATTCTCACATATGTTTTTATTTTCCTGGCCTCAAGCAGTGTGGTGCTAAGTCCCCTTACCACAGCCTGGAAGCAGAATACTCAAAGGATGGAAGTCAGCTGAGGTTCAATTTCAGAGGAGACAGCAGTCTCTCAACATAGCTAGGCTGGGTTTGTAGAAGTGGAAAGCAATGCTGTTCTCTTTCCCCTTCTGCAGGGGCAAGGCAAGCAACCCCTCATCCACCCACCCTCCCACTCAGCTCTACCACTGCCCCACCTCTGTCAGGCACCAAGGACTCCTGCCATAAAAGAAACAGAGGCAAGTGTGGAAACATTCAACTTGGCATTGTCTGCATCCTCTGGGAACGGGAAGAATCCAGCCAGACTAGTGTGCAAGTTTCCTGTGGTCTGGCCAGCTCGGGCTGCCTCACTACATAGAGCTTTTCTTCAACTGCTTCTTCTTGGCCTTTAGGAAACCCTGCAGATAATTCCTATTTGCCTCCTATTTTTCACTCACCCAGACTGTGTCTTGGAAACACTGAATGCTGAACTGCTTATCTCTCTCCTCCTGCTCCACTCTAATTACAATCTATAGCAGCTTCTAAAGGACAGGTTTGTAGGAGCTTGCTTCCTGCCTGTCTCACATCCTGCACCCACTGCTCCAAATACTACAAGGCTCAGGGATCCCTTCCCATAAGCATAGCAGTGAACAGCTTTCTAGAATTCAGCTTAGCCTTTGGCAGAAAATATGTACATGGACCACTCCTATGATTTCTGTGGAATAACCTGGGCTACGTTCCTGCATAAGAAATTTACAGAGACATGGCAGCAGGGCTTCCATCCAAAGCACCCTCACCACCCTCCGGTGGCCCATGAGATCTGGCACATCAGAAACTCTGCTGGAGGAGGATGACCATTGACCTTGCTGAACTTGAACTTCTCCATCCAGCCTCTGGCTTATCAGGAGGGACTGTTAGGTTCAGGAAACTCCCAACTAAAGGTCATTATGTGAAGACAGAAAGGACCAGCCACAGAAAGGAATACATTAATTTAAGCAGAACTTTGCTCTTCCCTTCTCACCACAGACCATGCTGCCACCTTGGTTTTTTAAAGACAGAATGCATTTTGAGAAGGGGAGCTAACCTAATTGTCACCTGAAACTTTCAAGCTGCTCAAATAAGGTTTGCTAATGAGTCTGCACATCCTGCAAGTTAAAGGTCCAGCCATACCAAATTACCTAAAATAGCAGCATATTTTATGTACTACTCCTTTATAAACGCAACAAGATATAGATATCATTTACTGATCCACTGAAACCAGTGAGATCAAACATTTGCTCTCTACTTAGCTAGGCTACTTTTCCTTGTAGCCAGCCTTTCACTCTTGCAACCCGTCATACACCATGCAAAAGACTCAGCTGCAGGGGATTTTTCTGTGAAGAAGGACTACACTTCTTGCAATGAAAGCTAACTGGCTTGCTTTAAAGGGCTAAACAATTTTTTTAAAGAAACTTACAAATGGCCTCCTAATAATCACCATGAGAAGGAAACAAAACGAGGAGGACAGACTGGGAACATCTATATGTGTGCTCTAATGTGCAGTAGCTTCTTTTACCATGCATTGTGTCACATTAAAAAACTGCAGTCATGCTAATGCGCAGTAAAATAGCCTACTGAGCATTAGACATCACTTAAAAGCCATGCACATTTATTACTGTGCACTGAGGCAGCCTAATGTGCATTTCTTTAGTATCTCATATTGGAGGTACTAAATTTAATGCACATTAGAAAAAGCACCTTAATGCATGTGTAGACATGCCCATTGTGTTCTAGGCCAGGGGTAGCCATATTGGGGAGGGAGCAGGAAACAGTGGCAAATAGGTCAGGGAGCAGAATGCAGAACAACAGATTGGGTAGGGAATGGGAGTGGTATTCGGCAGGGGGCAGGGCAACCTTGTGCCACACCTGTCAAAAAGTTTGGCCCCTCTGCTTTTTTAGGCGACTAAAACTGACAGAGGCTCTGAAAACCATGCTGCTGCATGTCAGATTGTATTTAACTGCTATGCAGCTGGTTAGTACCTTTGAGACCCTTGAGACCAATGACCACCATTGAGGTTTCTTTTGTTTTCCAATCTAAAAAAGGCCAGAACTGCTGTCCAGTTTTACAGCTCAGGACCTGGACACATGGCCATTTTACATCATTGTGATTTATATCTGTTTTGCATACTGATACAAATGACACTTGGGTTTGGTATGGACAGTAGAACAGCTCTGTTGAGGTGACCATATACTATAAGTTGCTATTACAGTACTTGTGTGAACAAGTGGGTGAACAGCTATTTGCCTGAGCAAATAGCTACTGTGGGATAATTTCTATACAGCCCCACCTCCAACAGCATAATTTATGCCACTGCCATTCTACCCTGATTTTTCCTTGGGTAATTCTACATTAGATATGAGTAAGTTACACCAGCGTCAGCTATACATTTGTCTGCTCCTTTTTCATGTCAATTTAAAGACCAGATGCAACCATGGAAACATGTTGTATACCCAGGGCTTTACTTGCAGGCTGGGCTTGGGGTGTTTACTGCCTGTGTTAAGAGAAGGAGAGATAATGCAGTAATTACAGGGCAGTATGCAGTGGGGGCAGGAGATGAGAGCTACTGCTAGTTGTACTACAGATTTCCTGTGACACTGGACCTACCTCTCTGCCCCAGTTTGCCCAGCTGGTGAAAGCAATCTGTATTTACAGGGCTACATTGGTTGTAAAGTGTTCTATAGTATTATTGCTAGAGCAGCCATCTAACTCCTCTTTTCAGTCATCAGCTGAAGTAATGAGATATTTAAAAGATCTCTCCACAATATTAACATAATATTTTGCTCCTGGTGAGAGCATGGAACTTGCGCTGGAAACCATGGGAATTGTTTGTGTGCAGCAAAGAGCAATCTGTAGATTGGACTCTGGAGACAAGCTAAAGCAGATGTGAAGAGTGCCAGAGAACTCACCTACCCCCCCTGCTGCACAGCACTGTTCTGTGTACTTCCTCTAGGCTCCTCCCTCCCAGATGATGGTTTTTGATGTTTCCACATTCAGCTGAATTCCCCCTCCCCACTCTGAACACCTCTGGCTGACAAGGCAAGACGGAGAGACAGTATCCAAGTAGCACCTGCATCTGGTAAAGCTTAGCACTGAGTGTCTTATTTTTTCTGGAATCCATACCCAATGTTTGTGCAAATGTGGAATAAATGCAACACGGCTCATTGGCCCTTTGCACTTGCCAAAGTTAGATTTTAAAATGCACTTGGAAAATCCTGCTGTTTATTCATCTGTGGCCTCAGAAACTAAACTGCAACAGCCCCCCATTCCTCTCCATACAGTAGCAGGCAGACCAAAAGGGCATGTCTGCTTTAAACATGAGAATTCTGGACCCGCAGGGCTCCCAAACAAAATAGGTCCAGCCTTATACACATCTGCATTTCTTCCTTTTTCGTTATTTGGTCCTGCATGCTTCCTATGGGCCTCACCACCCAGCAGAAAGCTCTGCTGCTCTCTTGCCTGTCTTGCTTCTTTGAATGGACTAGCAAAGAAGAGACTTGCACAGAACAGAGAATGGGCTCTGTTCATGGCTGGATATAGACAGCCTGCTTCTGACATAACACCACATAGTACTGTCCACAGCCTAAAGTACATAGTGTTTTCAGCATAAGCAATGGCCAGGCCCCACCACCAGTGATTGGTGCTGTAACACTGGACGCAAAGAACTGATATCTGGTTCCTAAGTCTCCAGGCAGGCCTCTCAGAGACACTTATGTTCCAACAAGGAATTGTGGCAGACCATATGGATAAGCCCATTCCCCATTCTTTACCCCATTCCATACTAGAAATGGCCTTTTCATGGATAGACATACTTTCCTCCAGGTACCAAAATAAAAAAAAATGACAGATATTGGGCTAAAAGGGACTTCCCCCATAGGGTCACTGAGTCCAGTCCAGGTCAGTTCTGCACCACCACCCCTGCTCCCCATAGCACCCCCAGCTCCTCCTGGAAGGCTGTTCCAACATTTCACTCCTTACCTTGTCAAAGAATTCATACAGCCTGACTGTCTCGCTAATCCGACTCCTGCTTTCATCCAGGTGGGTGCAGAATTCCTCCAATTGATTTCTATATGCTTGCAGCTTAACCCCATAAATGTGAAGGTCTGCAGAGGAAAAGTCTTCCCACCTGTTCAATTTCTTCAGCACTTCCTGCCCCCTTCTACAACATTCCTGAAAGCAAAAAAGCGAAATTATAGGTTACGGTGGTGCAGTGGAGACCTGCAAACAGATACCCTGAGCAGCACTCCAAAGTGTCTGGCAATGGTTCTGGCTAACTAGATTGGATCTTAACTCTAGCATGCTACGGAATTCACAAAATGGTGCCCCTCTTGCATAATCATCATTACAAGGAACCACTACATTGTGAGAGTCAGGTTAGATACAGGGAGTTTGTAGCCTTAGCATCAAAGGACCTATACGATAAGACAAAAAGCTACTTAGGATCAAAGAAAATGAACTATTTTGAGAATCTGAAGTGAGATCCAAGGGCCCATCACGAGGTTGGAGTATATTTTAAACAATCCTTGATCCAGGCTGGGCTCTCATGAGGAGATATGTGACTTCCCAACTCAGCTAGGGGTAGGTGGTCTGGAACTAGGGGCTTTTAGGTGGATTTACCCACAGAGGAAGTGATGGACTAAGCCATGTTTATTTGGCTGCCATGGTTCCCCTGGTTTACCTCTGGCAGGTTAGGGTGTTAGGTCTGTGTTGTGTCGGAGTTGACAATAGTCTTATGTAGTTTAAATTATGGTTTGTATAGCATGGTTGGGATAGGGGTGATCTTGCCAAACACAGGGGGTTGGACTACATGACTTCTGGAGGTTCCTTCCAACCCTACTTCTTGATGATTCTATGATTTCACATCCCTGCTAAGCACAGGTCATTGCTGACCCACCTTGGCCACTTGATCCACCTCTGCCAGTTAAGGAGAGCAGAGGAATCAGAGGGGTGTTAAGCATACACCTCAGCACAGCCACTAGGCTCTTTTTGGACATGTGCTCGGGGTCCTCCATCTAATTGCCAGATTCAGGTATGGGTGGAATCTGAGTGAGTGGAAGGGTCTTGTTTCTTGGCAGTGGTTCTGGTTTGGCAGGGAGGCAGTTTTTAATATGGTTTTAAAACAGTATTGGGAAGGTGTTTCATGTTTGTGCTGAGTATGGAAAAAGCCACAGCAGGGGAAGAGAAAAGGACAGGCATCATTGGCAGTATTGAACAGAATATGATAAGAGACAAAGTTTCATAGTTTCATAGTAGGTAGGGTCAGAAGGGACCTGAGCAGATCATCAAGTCCGACCCCCTGCCATGGCAGGAAAAAGTACTGGGGTCAAACAACCCCAGCAAGGTGTTCGTCTAACCTCCTCTTAAAGACCCCCAGGGTAGGAGCCAGCACCACTTCGCTGTAAATGAGAAAGAGGTATACGGACTGTGGAAACAGGGGGTTGCTACCAAGGAGGAGTATACCTCCCTGGCTTGCACTTGCAGGGAATCAGTTAGAAAGGCCAAAGCAGGATTAAAACTTAGGCTGGCGACAAAAAGTAAAGACAATAAAAAGTCCTTCTTCAGATATATAGGGAGCAAAAGGAAGGCGCAGGGTAGCATAGGACCCCTACAGGACAAACCAGGGCAAATTGAGGGGGGACAAAGCTGAGCTCTTCAATGAGTTCTTTTCATCTGTATTCCTAGACACGGACCAAGACAAATCTCCGAATTGGATCATACATAGACACAGGAGGGACACCAGCCCACCAACTGTTAGCACAGACATAGTGAAGGGGCACTTGGAGGGGCTGAATGTGTACAAATCAGCAGGCCCAGATGAACTTCATCCAAGGGTGCTGAAGGAATTGGCCAGTGTCATAGCAGGGCTGCTGGCATGGCTGTTCGAGCACTCATGGTGCTCCAGTCAGGTCCCAGAGGACTGGAAAAGGGCCAATATAGTCCCTATTTTCAAGAAGGGGAGGAGGAAGGAACCCAGAAATTATAGGCCAGTTAGTCTCACCTCTATCCTTGGGAAAACTGGAAAAAATCATTAAGGAACGCATCTGTGGGAGCCCAGCAGGGGAAAGAATGATAAAAGAAAATCAGCACAGGTTCACTGTAGGTAGATCCTTCCTGACTAACCTTGTTTCTTTTTCTGACCAGGTCACAAAATGCTTAGACACAGGAGCCGAAGTAGATGTCATTTACCTAGACTTTAAGAAAGCTTTTGATACGGTATTGCATTCTGTTCTCATAAATAAACTGACAGGCTATGATGCAGATGATTACATGGTCAGGTGGGTTGCAAATTGGCTTGGGGGTCGCACCCAGAGAGAGGTGGCGGACAAGTCAATATCGACCTGGAAAGATGCGGGCAGTGGAGTTCCGCAAGGTTCGGTCCCTGGCTATTCAATGTCTTCATCAGTGACTTGGATGAGGGCGTGGAAAGCACCCTGTCCAAATTCGCAGATGATACCAAATTATGAGGCAAAGTTAACACACCAGAGGGTAGGGAACAGATCCAAGTGGATCTGGACAGGTTGGAAAAACAGGCAGAATGAAATAGGATGCAGTTCAACAAGGACAAATGCAAAGTGCTGCACCTGGACAAAAAGAACCGCCAACACACTTACAGGTTGGGGGATGACCTTCTCAGCAGCACAGCAGCAGAAAGGGATCTTAAAGTCATAGTTGACTCCAAGATGAACATGAATCGTCAATGTGACAAAGTGATCAACAAGGGTAACCGCACTTTATCATGCATTAGCAGATGCATAATGAACAGGTCCAGGGAGGTGATGCTTCCCCTCTATGCAGCACTGGTCAGGCTGCAGTTGGACTACTGCATCCAGTTTTGGGCACCGCACTTCAAGAGGGATGTGGAGAATTTTGAGAAGGTTCAGAGGAGGGCCACTTGTACAGTCAGAGGCTTGCAGGCAAGGCCTTACAAGGAGAGACTGAGGGACTTGGATCTCTTCAGCCTTTGCATGAGAAGGCTGAGAGGTGATCTTGTGGCTACCTATAAATTAATCAGGGGAGGGTAGCATGGAATAGGAGATGCTTTATTTACTAGGGCACCCCCTGGAGTAACTAGGAGGTTCAGAGGAGGGCCACTTGTACAGTCAGAGGCTTGCAGGCAAGGCCTTACAAGGAGAGACTGAGGGACTTGGATCTCTTCAGCCTTTGCATGAGAAGGCTGAGAGGTGATCTTGTGGCTACCTATAAATTAATCAGGGGAGGGTAGCATGGAATAGGAGATGCTTTATTTACTAGGGCACCCCCTGGAGTAACTAGGAACAATGGCCACAAATTGTCAGAGAGCAGATTTAGGCTGGAAGTTAGAAAGAACTTCTTCGAAGTTAGGGTTGCCAGAACCTGGAATGGGCTTCCAAGGGAGGTGCTCTCCCCTACCCTGGGGGTCTTCAAGAGGAGACTGGACAAGCACTTGGCTGGGGCTGTCTGACCCCAGTGCTTTTTCCTGCTCAGGGCAGGAGGTCAGACTTGATGACCTATTGAGGTCCCTTCCGACCCTAACATCCATGAGTCTATGAATCTCTGGAGCATTTCTCCATAAGCAGAGAAAGCTCAAAAGGCACTCCCAGGGTTACAGAGGCCCAATTCTGCGTGGGAATTCCCAGGGTGCACCAAGCTCCTCAAGCACCACAGAAATACATTCTCCATTGTCCCACAGAATTAACAGGTGGGGCAATGGGCGATGTGTCTTGCCCAGTGAGGTAGATCAGCCATGCCAGGACACATTATAGAGAATCATAGAGAAGTAGGGCTGGAAGAGATGTTGGGAGGTCATGTAGTCCAACACCCTGATGAGGCAGGATCATCCCTAGCTAAACCAAATCCTGGCATGGCTGATCTGTTTTACTTGGCAACATCCATTTCTAGGGGTGCACCGATAGAGATTTTTGGGGCTGATACTGATAGCCAATATTTAAGGAGGCATATTGGCCAATAGCAATCTGATTTCCGATACAGCTGCCTCCAGCTGGTAAGCCCATGTGGTGGAAGGGAAGGAGGGAGGGAAGGGGCATGGGTGGGGGCAGATCAACGCCCCCCGCGGTGAGGGAGGGGGGAGGGGCAAGGGCAGGAGGTGCCCAGGCAGGGCAGATGGGGGCCAGAGCTGCAGTTTGTTGTGGGGGAGGCGGCTCCCACCGTTGCTTGCACCCCGGGAGGACACGGGGCAGACGTGTGCCCCCAGATCTGCATGGGGCAGAGTGGGCGGGCTGCTGCCGGGGCTGCGCGGGGCTCTTCTCGGCAGGGGCTCGGCTCAGAGCGGGTGCTGGCAGCACTGCAAGGATGCTGCATCCACCCCAAATTTCACCGCTGCTCCACTTCCAATGCCGCCACCACTAGCCAACCAGCGCAGCCCCAGCTCAATGCCCTGCCTCCACCCACACGCCGGAAAAAGCCAGGGCTATGCCAGGTAGTTGGAGATGGCGATGCTGGGAGCAGAGCAGTGGTGAAATTTGGAGTGGATGCAGCATCCTCCCAGCACCGCTGGCGCCCACTCCAAGCCCAGTCCCTGCTAAGAAGAGCCCCACACAGCCCCAGCTGCAGCCCACCCCGCACAGGAGGGCACACCGCATCCAGGGGGCACATCCTCCGCACCCCCCATGCCCTCCTGGGGTGCAAGCAGCAGTGGGAGCCGCCTCCCCGCACTGCGAGCTGTGGCTCCAGCCCCTCACCCCCCGACCTGGGCAGCGCCTGCCCCTACCCCTATCCCTACCCCCTCCCTCACCACGGGGAGGCATTGATCTGCCCACCTACACCCCTTCCCTCCCCTGTTCTCTTCCACCACATCGGATTTACCAGCTGGAGGCAGCTTTCCACGCTGCTGGCTGTGCTCCATGCTGCCTGAGTGCTGTGCGGCAGCTGCACACAGCACGGGCATTTATCGGCCAAATTATCAGCCCCATCAGGCTGATATCCGATACAGACAGTTTTCTTTATACTGGTACTGATCCAATATCAGACCAATGTATCGGTGCACCTCTATCAATTTCTAGCTTTAGAGATGTACACAGTGTCTCCACTCAGACATGCAGCTCGCTCTATGTAAACCTAGCTCAGGGGGAACTATCAGGCATATCCCCAGAAGTCATGTCAGCGTATGCTATGTATTCTTCCTGGCAGGCTGCCCTCCCCAGCTAACTCTTGCCCTATTGTGGCAGTCATGTCATGCCATGATCTCTTCTGTACTTGGGTACTGCTAAGCACATCTTTTCAAAGAGAAAACACTTACACTGGCAACAAGATCAAATTCCCTGAACTCTTTCTGTGTTTGAAGCAATATCTCCAGTGAATCATCCAAGTGGATCATTTCCTTCAGCTGCTTCCTGCCAACATTCTCAATCCAACTGCTGACCTAGAGAAAAGGGGAAAAACAACCGTGCTATTAACCAATCATTGCTCCTCTGCAAGGCTGGCTTTTGTGTGGAAAGAGCTGGGAGCTTCTCTGGTGAAGGCTGATCATTTAATCACTGGAAAGAATGTGAGTGAACAGTTCTTCCCACATCTTGGCTTTTCAGTGCAAACCTTCTGCTTTCTGCACAGACTTTTTCCATTTCAGGTTGAAGGATAATGTAAGCCCTACTGTTGACTGTATGGCATTAGGCAAGTAGCTGCTTGGTCTCTGAGCTTCTCAGTGAACTGCAGTCTTGTGAACGCCCTATGTCTCAGGCTGGTCCTATGTTTCTGCTGCCCTTGCTGCCAAAAGGGAAAAAGATCTATTTGTTGCCAGGTCTTCCCCTCTGGCATCTTATGTCTGGCAGAAGGATGAGGACCATTTGTATCCCTATGAGCACATCAATGACATCCTTAAGGGAACTTTATGGTTATTTGGGGGCTAAAAATACCATTCTCCATTTTTGAAGACAACTCCCCATATAACCTCTGGTGTCCAGGCTAGTGCCTGCTGGCTTTTTGTCATAAGCCAATCACTGCCTGTGTTCTGGATTCATACTCTTAGGCATAGCTGGATAAAGTCACCTGACTAAGGACTGACTTTGCTGGAGTTCAGCACTGTTTCACACAACACAGCAAAATCAGCAGGGTAGCAGCACTTCCAAGTCCTATTCCAAACCTGGGAGCTGTAAATAAAGCACAGTCCTGAGCAATCTCATCCTTCTGATGACTTAAGCTTTTTACTCAATTGAATTCCAAATGCAGCTCAGCAGACAATATCAAGGCAATTGTTTGGGGGACTTGTCTATGTGCAATTTATGAATTCTGTTTGGTAGTATAAATTCAGGCTTCTTGCATCAGGCTTACTGTGCTAAGGAGAGGGGCATAGCACTTGTCTTCCTCTGAATGGAAGGATCTTTAAGAATCATCAACCCCTGGATACACCTTTTCTCACAGAACTGTGGGGTTGGCTGCATCTCTAAATTAAACCAGTTCTCCCCAGATCTTCAGAGGAGAGAAGAGTGGAATGGAGAATTCCCAGAAGATGCCGGGTCAGTTGTGCTACTCACCAAGGATGACTGTGAAGGCCTAAGTCTCCTCTCAGGTGCATCAGTATACATCAGGAGCAAACTAGCTGAGGTTAGCAGAGCTATGCTCCTTCAAATTAGGTGTTAAAGGATGGGTTTTCAGAGGTACAGGGCATAAAGATTCTCTTTTGACTTGGTACTCACATCTGAAAACCAACCCCCAAATGCATGCATCTTACCAGGCTGGGAATATCAACTAATTCAGTGTTAATCATGTAGGGAAGCACTCACCTATTCATGGGAAAAGAGTGTTAAAGTGCTATGTTGTTTGTGGAATGTTTTAGTGATGTGAAGACACATCCTTTGGGTACCCTTTATATATTATTCCAAATGCAATGTATTCAAGGCCTGACAAGAACACAGAACCTTTGTGAAACATGCATTCAAATTGTAACCACACAGCTATTCATGATACCAAAGACAAACTGGTCTTACCTCCTTAAAACATTCTTCACAGTTCTCAAACTCCATCACTAGCTCCAGCTCCTGGATGCGTTTGTTTGACAACATCACCAGCCGATGGACGCCTTCATCCACCTCATTATAAAGCAGGGTAGCAGCATCCAGTGCGTCCCTGAAAGGGAACACAAGTACAGTTGCTAGGTTTCACCTTCTTGCTAACATTTCATCTGTGTGGGACCTGGCTATTGACAGTCTCTCAGTCACCCTTTATACAGGATTTTCTTATCTCAGAAGAATACAGTACATCACTTCTGCTACTTCCATTCACATCAGCCTTCCAACACTGATGTCACCACACTCTATTCCACTGTGATGGAAGACAATCTTCAGGGACTTCTGGGGCTCCTCCTCCCAGTCAAGTTTCCTACAGGACTTTATTCCAAAGCTCACATATTTAAGAAGGGACACAACATTCTGATTCCACATTAAGATTTTGTACAGAAACAACCCAAGACTAAAAGATAGTTCCTTGATTATTCTAACTTTGCAAAAGGAGCAGTGATTTTTAAGCAAGTCAGTGGTGTCTTGAAGGACTTGAATCTAAACTAGTGTAACATCAAGCTCCTGAAAGGGAAAACAATGTTATGGATTTCTACTGTTTAAATTCAGAGAAATCTGCAAAACAAACATCATCAAGAGTGTCAGCAAAAGTGGAGTTCCAACATTCCTTCACTTTTAACACTTGGCAGTGTCATTAGTAACTAAGACAAAATCGTATCTTTTAATTCAGGCTGGAAGTTCCTCTCTGCTTGTCCCATCACTGCCAGTGTATAGGGTCTGGAGCTCTATTAGAGACTGATTGGGACTCATGGGCTAGGATGGAAACGAAGTTTTAGCTTCTGCTGAGGAGCCCTTGCTTTGTGGTGGCCATTTTGTGGCATCTTTGAACCTCTCTGATGTACTTTCTAATGCATTAACACTATGATACACCTGAGAGGCCAAACCCATATCACCCATCTCTCAGGAGAGTACCTTATCCACCAGGCTATCAACTATATTGAAACGTACTCTCTACCCCAGCTGCTGAAGCTGGGATTATGCAACAGGAATGTAACATCCATGGGCCCAAAAGAAAGCAAATGAGAAGGAACTTGACTCGGCAGCCTAGTGGTTAGAGCACTCACTTGCTGGGGGGGGAGGGGAGAGTTCCAGAGTCCCAACTTCTTTTTTTTTACCCAATGCCTGCTAAGAGTTAAATGAACAAACAATCCAGGAAGCAGGGACCAGGACCCAAGACTTAGCCCCTCCCAGCTGAGTATCGGCACCACTTTATTTTGCACCACTCTTTATTTTGGATCCAGCACATTTTGCATGCCTGGCTGCCCAGTGCTGCAGCTTCAATGGGAGTAGAGAAGAGTGCCCCTTCTCCAGCCTCATCTCTCACCTGGCATTCTCCTGGGAAACTGGGAGTGTGGTTTGAGCTCTTTCAGACCACAGAGGTCTGGGAACCAACTTCTGAGTGAGTCCCCCACTTGGTAAGTGAATGCTCTAAACCAGGAGTTGGCTGCCTTTTACTGGTGTGGGCCGGAGCTTACCAAATGTTAGGCACCAAATTCTACCTGAGCTCCACTGTAATCCTGATGGGAGCTGGAATGTGCCTAAAGCCTGCCCAAGTCCCAGCAGCACTGAGCTCACTACCAAGTGAAGCACTGTACCCCATCCATTTGCAGAACTTGGATTCTGGTCTCTGCTCCTACTGTGATTTCTGTTTTTTAACCACTGACCACCTAAGGTAAAATGAACAAACAACCTGGGAAGCTGTGACCAAAACACGTTGCCACCCTCCCAAAGAAATGCTGTATTTAACAGAGACTGTAAGATGCTACATTTTTCTTTAAACTAAATGCAGTTGTCAGTGTGAATTAGGCACCCTGGTTTAGATAAGCACCTCACTTCTGGCACTCTGGATCCCAAGAGAGTGGGGGTGCCAAACATTCACATGCCAGTCAGATGCCCAAGGTCTGAGGAGAGATAGGAGTTCAGACATACCCCTGTGTATTTCTTACTGGCTGCTTCTAGGAGACTCCCTGCTTAATGCCTAGGTGGCCTGAATCATCCTCTGAAGCAGGGGTGGGCAAAATACGGCCCACGGGCTGGATGCAGCCCGTCAGGCCATTCTATCCAGCCCATGGAGTCCCTAAAAAATTTTAAAAATTAATATTCATCTGCCCCTGGCTGCCTGTCATGTGGCCCTCGATGGTTTGCCAAAACTCAGTAAGTGGCCCTTCACCCAAAATAATTGCCCGCCTCTGCTCTGAAGCTACGTGTCTTCACTAATTTTTGGGAATTCTAGACCCCTAATCCTGTTAATGTGGATTACTTTTCTGGAACAGGGTACCTAGATTTCAGGTACTGCCTTTTGTAGATGCCTATGAGAACAATTTGATCCAGCTCCTAAACACCATCTCTATCATGTTTTAAATGCCCATGTCCTCCTTTGAACATCAGGCCAAATTTTAAAAGGAACTTTGATGTTTAAAGATAAGAAGAAGCTTCTTGTGGTGTTTGTCAAAACTGTTGAGATGCCCAACTCCCTGGACTATATGTCTAGGCTGGTAACAGCCAGGTTTTTAGAACATAAGTAACTAGAAGTTTAGAATTCAGACTCATTTATACCATATGTTACTGTGGTTTTATCTATAGATTGTATCTGAATGTTGACACTTATTAGCAATCATCCTGAAAATGTCTTTGTAGTCCTTCATTGGCATGAGGCTGAATGATCATTCTAAACAATCCACTCTGCACAGTGCAAACCCACAGGAAGTTTCCATACATGACGTTCTGCCAAATGTGCAGCAGCCAATTTTTAAACCTCAATCTCTGGGCACTGCTACTTGTCCCTGGGGTTTTTTCTTTCTTTCTTCTCTTTTTTTATAATCTTCAGAATGCCAGAGTGGATTAATTCCTCCAGTGAGTGATCAGAGAGGCAAAATCATACTCAGACTCACATCTGAGATATTGGAGTTCATAAGACATGAGGTTTCTATAGCTGGTTTTAAAATATCTTTTTGGTAAGTGCTGGTAATGCCCTGCAGGGACCCCAGATAAAACAATGTAATTCTTTGTCTGCTCTCTCCCAGCTATCTCAAAGCAGATCTGAGACACAGGCTCAACTCCCAGCAGTTCTGCCTTAAGTTTAACCACTGCATGCAGCCAAAAACCATAAAGTAAATTAGAGATAAGGTGATCCAGACAAATTCCCCCAACAACAAACCTGAGAACATGAGAAGTCTTGTACTGAGTCAGACCATAGACCCATCAAGCCCAGTAGCCTGCAGCTTACAGAAGCAGAGCGAATGCTAAGGGGAAGGGTATTTAAACAGTGCCCACCCACACTGATCTGACTTCCCTTGCAGCTTCCAGAATATGAGAACCACCCCAATGATCTCTGCTAACATCACTAGGTAGAAACCTCCTTCCTAACCTCAAATCAGGCAATCAGCGTGACTCTGACCTAAGAGTAAGACACCCCAGCCATGCATCTAAGGAGGATTCTCTGATTACCTCAGAGCACTGGACCACTCTCTCGAAGTCCATTGTACACCATACAGGGTCAGCCAGGAAATATATGTGAAATATTACAGGAATATCTTTGTTTCCAGTTACTGTGCAGCCTCACTCAATACATGAGATGTAGCCTGATCATGTTTTGTCTAGTCAGGTTTGTCACCTGGTCACCTGCTGGGATCATTTGGGCCTGTCTCACCTAATCAACTGAGGACTTCAGTACTTTAAATAAGGTTATTGGGCTTGATATAGGGTATTTGTATGGAATATAATGGTCCACACTATACAGGAGATCAGACAATCTGATTAATGATCCCTCTGATTTTAACTCTATGAAACAAATATTGCAGCAATTCCCGTGGTTGACCCTTTGGGGCGAACAATGCGGCAAGTCACAGGGTGACTTTGGCTCCTCTTTCCATGTTTGAATGGGGGTTGTAGGACAACTGGGGCCAAACTCATTGCACACAGGATTCCTAGTGGCAGAGTCAGTGTATTCCCCACTCTGGGGCTCCAGGCAAGTGGTAAAGGAGCAGTAAAAACAAGACCCATAATTTCATGACACTAACTCTGCAGCCCTGAAAAAAATGCCAGAGGAGGCAGCCAACTGCTACACAAATGAATCCAACAGACTGTCATGATTTTTTAACTAAAATATGTATCTAATGTTAACTGTAAAAGAAGATTCTCAGCTGCTTAGAGTGGTGGGTTTGTGAGCATTTACTAGCAGTAAAAAGGGAGCCCAGACTTCTATCTCTTAACAGGCTCTGACAGTGCCTTGGAGCTCTGCAGACAGAATACACTTTGATACCGCGCGCCATGCCCTTCCAGCTCCTACCATGCACAGCTGCCAGAAAGCAAACTCTGTCCCAAGCAGAGCAGAGGGCTCTGCTGTCCTTATCCTGTAAGCTAGCACACACTTCAAGAGGAGCCACTTTAGCACAGCCTCCATTTTTTTGCCACCTCAGGTAACATGCTTATACAGGAAGTGCCAGCATCTCTGAATGACCCTCTCCGTATCTTAGCTACACATCACTGGTGCTGTATTAGTACTGAGGGGTTAGAAGGCCCATTTTAAAGGGCCTCTGAAATTCCATGTGCAATGCTGAACTCAACTGCATGGGCGGGCATGTTCCAAGGACACTTTTAAAAATGTTACTCTTTTATGTTTTTATTTACAGAGGTGTTTCTTTCTGCAGTTGTTCATAAAAAATCTGAGCAAGCACACTTAAAGGCCTGGGCACACAGCATATTTACAGCAGCATAATTTATTGTGCTTTGTAAACTAATGCAAATTATACCAGGATTTGAAGTTAGAATCATAGAATCACAGAACTGGACGGGACCTGTACGATCATCAAGTCTGGTCCCCTGCCATGGGCAGGAAGTATTGGGCTCAGATGAGCTCGACAAGGTGCCTGTCCAGCCTCGTCTTGAACGCTGAATAGAGAGGGAGGAGTACCTCCCTGGATCTATTGGCCACACAGCAGCTGATGCACATCCAAATTTTATTGGCCCTTTTGGCAGCCTCGTCACACTGTTGGGTCATATTTATCTTCCAGTCAATCACGACCCCCAGGTCTCGTTCAGATGTTGTGCCAGCCAGTAGGCCACCACCCATTGTATGGTTGTGGTGAGGGTTCTTCCTACCCAGGTGCCTTGCACTTCTCCCTGTTAAACCTCATCTGATTTTGTTCCGTCCATAAGTCCAGTCTGTCATGGTCCTCCTGGACTTTTGCCCTATCCTGTGGTATGCCTGTTTCCCTACAGCTTAGTATCATCTGCAAACTTAATCATTGCGCCTTCTACCCCTTCATCCAAATCATTAATGAATATATTGAATAGCACAGGAGACGGCCCTCCAGGATGAGGGCATCCCATCAATCACCATTATCTGGGAGCGGCCTCTGAGTCAGTTGATAAGATCAGCACTCCTAGGGTTTGCTGCATGCACCGCACTGTTACTACACCTCAATACTAGGCACTTCCTTAGCGAGTATATCCCTTTTTACTAGGTCTTAGGTCTCCACTTCTCACAAGGGAAAACCTTGAACCTTCACTATAGTGAGACTGGACCCCAGCTTCTGCACTTTTGTTACCCAGGTGCTTTCAATGAGTACAAAATAACCCGAGAGCACCCCCCCACCCGTTCCAAGCGCACACACCCCCTCTGTCCCAAGCACGCGCACACACACACACACATACATACCCCCCCCTCTGTTCCAAGCTCCAGACAAACTGCTTTCACATAATCTGCCTTCCCTGGCTGCCACTGGAGCCAGGCATACTTAAGAAACCAGAAATTCTGCCAATTCTAGAAAAGCCTATTTTTCAAAAGCAACTTAGAGCCCTAAGTTTCACTGGAAATAAATGGGACTCTGGCTCTCAAGTCACCTAGGCACTTTTGAAAGTTTTAGCTCAAATTTGTGCCTCAGCTTACCCACCTGCGAGATTAGGATGTTATTAACATGACCTCCCTTCTTTCCAACATGGGTGTAGAGATTAATTAAGTGACAACTGCAAATGATTTTGAGACTTTACATGGAAAGCACAATATTATAACAGTACCTTCAGCTATGAAAATAAAATTAGTGAAGACAAAACTGGAGACTGGCAATCCTATTAGACTTGATTATGATTCTTTTACACATTTATCATAGAATCATAGAAAATTTGGTTTGGAAGGGACCAATTAGTCCAACCCCCTCCTCAAAGGAGGACCACCCCCAACTAAATCATAGCAGCCAAAGCATTGGCTAGCTGGGTTTGGAAAGCCTCCAAGGATGGAGCTTCTACCACCTCTCTGGGTAACCTGTTCCAGTGTTTTACTATCAAGACTACCAGTGTTATCTAACCAAGACTTCCCTTGCTGCACCCCGAGATGGTTGTTCCTTGTTCTGTCATCTGCCACAAGAACAGTGTAACTACATCCTCTTCTGAACCACCCTTCAGGTAGTTCAAGGCTGCTACAAAATCCCCTCTCAGTCTTCTCTTCTCTAGATTAAATAAGCCCAGTTCTCTCAGACTTTCCTCAGAAGTCATATCCCCCAGCCCCCCAAA
Source organism: Alligator sinensis (assembly GCF_000455745.1). Lineage (NCBI taxonomy): Eukaryota > Metazoa > Chordata > Crocodylia > Alligatoridae > Alligator > Alligator sinensis. The sequence goes on from NW_005842289.1 coordinate 628,148, forward strand.
CCATTTTCACTGCCCTCCACTGGACTCTCTCCAATTTGTCCACATCCTTTCTGTAGTAGGGGGCCCAGAACTGAACGCAGTAATCCAGATGTGGCTTCCGCCAGTGCTGAATACAGGGGAATAATAACTTCCCTTGACCTACTGGCAACACACCCTCCAATGCAGTCCAGTATGCTGTTAGCCTTTTTTGCAACAAGGGCACACTGTTGGCTCATATTCAGCTTACTGTCCACTGTAATCCCCAGGTCCTTTTCTGCAGACCTGCTGCCCAGCCAGTCAGCCCCCAGCCTGTACTGGTGCATGGGATTGTTTTGTCCTAAGTGCAGGACTTTGCACTTGTCCTTGTTGAACCTCATGAGATTTCTTTTGGCCCAATCCTCCAATTTGTCTAGGTCACTCTGAAACCTAGCCCTAACCTCCAGTTTATCTACTATTTCCCCAAGCTTGGTGTCATGTGCAAACTTGCTGAGGGTGCACTCTATGCCATCTTTCAGGCTGTTGCTGAAGACATTGAACAAAACCGGCCCTGGGGCACTACACTTGATACCAGGTGCCAACTAAACATCGAGCCATTGATTACTACTCTCTGAGCCCACTGCTCCAGCCAGTTTTCTATCCACCTTACATCCAGTCTACTCAACCAGCCCGTACCTCCTTAGCTTGCCTGTGAAAATGTTGCAGGAGACTGTATCAAAAGCCTTGCTAAAATCAAGGTATACCACATCCACTGGTCTCCAGAGCCAGTCATCTCATCATAGAAGGCAATCAGGTTGGTCAGGCATGATGTGCCCTTGGTGAATCCATCCTGACTGTTCCTAATCACCTTTTTCTCCTCCAAGTGCTTAGAAATTGATTCCTTGAGGATCTACTTCATGATTTTTCCAGGGACCAAGGTGAGGCTGACCAATCTATAGTTTCCTGGATCCTCCTTTTTCCCTTTCTTAAATATGGACACTGTTTGCCCTTTTCCAAACATCTGCAACCTCTCCCAATTGCCATGAATTTTCAAAGATGATGGCCAGTAGCTATGCAATCTCATCAGCCAACTCTCTCAGTACCCTCAGGTACTTCCCACCTGGCCCCATGAACTTCTTTATGTGCAGCTTTTCTAAACAGTCCCTAACCTATGCTAGGAACCAGTGGTGACACGTAGAGGTTGCACATGCACCCCCTGACAGGCAGTGCTCCCCGCTTAGGCAACAGGTGGGGGGGCAGTAGGAGTGCCGGTGTCCCCCCTGTGAGTGCTGGCTGGGGAGCACAAGGTGAAGCGCCGCTGGCACTTTCAGGAACACCACTTGCACTTCCCAGTTCATGTGATCAGCCGCAGGGAGGGGACCTTCCCCCCTGGCTGACGAGACTGGCCGTGGGGGAACCTTCCCCCCATTGCTGATTGGCCACTGGGGAGCATGTGCCCGCCTTGACTCAGGTAGCACCAGTCACCCATGCTAGGGACTATTTAGAAATACTTTTCTGTGCTTATTTAGCTTCGTTTTTCTGTGCTTACACATATTTGGGTTCCTTTTAAGTTTAATCTTAAACCTGAATGTTGTGATTACTAGTACTAATGATCAGAACTAGAACCTTTTTGGAAGTAATTTTTAACTTTCTACTGGGCACACCTACACGAGATGCTTTATTGTGAAGTAGACTAATTGATTGTGTGGTAAAGTGTCAGTGTCTACATGCACAGATGTTTACTGTGCAGCCAATTAGTCTACTTCGCGATTAATTTGCAAATGCAGGTAGCAAATTAACCGTGGAATAGTTACTTCACAGTAGCACATACATAGAAACCAACCATGAGCAAATTTGCTCCTGACTGGACCCACTACTAGAGGCCACGCTTGGGCTAGCCCCAGCCCCACTGCTTGAAGCTTCTCCAGTCCCAGGGTGGGGGTGATTCTTTGCCTGTTCCAGCCCCTGGCCCTTAAAATGCTGTGGTTGACAATGGGGCCATGGGCCACCTGCAGCCAGACTCTGGCCACCTGGTCCTGCACCAGTGGCTGCATCAGCTCACCCAGACCCCGACGCTGGCCCCTGACATAGCCCCACCACCTGCCTGCCTGTTCCATGTTGTCCCTGTGCTGGGCGCTGCAGGCACCTGTCACTGCTGCCGCAGCTGGCACTTCTGTTGCCAGGCATCTTCAGCGTGCTGTGACTCCTCCACCCAGGCCTCATGGAAGAGCTCCCCTGGTCATAATAGATATTATGCAGCACACAGGCTGCGATGATAACCTGGGGGTGATGCTCGCCTCCACGACCTCGAGGCAGGTAGTGAGGGTGTGCCAGTGATCTTCAGGCAGCCAAAGGCACACTCCACCAGTGGACAGGTCTGGCCCAGGCACCGGTTAAAGCAGGGGCGGGCAATTATTTTGGCTAGAGGGCCACTTAATGAGTTTTTGTGAGCTGCCAAATGCTGAAAGGGTAGCCCCACTCCTTGACAGGTGCCCCGCCCCCCTGGTCACCATCTTGGGACCAGAAGTCCCACCCCTAACCCCTGACCTTTGCCACCGGAAGTCCCACGTCTTGCCTCCTGAAAGTACTCTTTTTGGGAGGAGAGAGTTGCCATCTTGCAACCAGAAAAAACCCAAATCATGTGCTAAAAGTTGAACACCTACTATAACATATTTTAATTTTATTACAAAAAATATTTTGTCATGATTTGTATTTGCATACTGTATATAGAGGTGATTGCATAATAATTCAAAAATAAAGTTTTACTCTTGGTTATTGTATATGGTTACCAACTCTGAAGCTATTCCATGAGATTTTTTCCCCAACATGACATCATGAATTCTACTGTTCAACACGTTCACAATATCAATCTTCCGGATTGCTTTCAATAGTTACCAGGAGATCGATGCTGATTCCAGTAGACTCCTGGCTAATCCAGAAGGGTTGGCAACCCTAATATTTTGTGTGTGTTGTGGGGTGTGGTTGTATGTGTATGGTGGGATGCAGGGAGGGTTGTGAGGGGTTGTGGCTGTGTGTGGGAGGCAATAGGTTGTGTTGGGGGTGTGTATACGTAGGGGGGGGATGCAGGAGCAAGGTGTGGGTGTGTGGCATTTGTGGGGTGTGAGGGCAGGTGGAGGGTATGGGGACCTCCTACATACTCCCAGCTATGGTGCACAGCTCCTGCCACTGGTGACAGCAACAGGCAGGGGTACTTGGGGTGCTCATGGCCCATGCAGGCATTGCCGCCCAGCAGCGCATGGCTCCAGCCAGCATGTGGTGGTAAGGAGCGTGGTGGCAAGGAGCACATCCAGGCCAGCCCACCTCTATCACACGGGACTCCACACAGCACTCATACAGCTCCTGGCACTTGCACGTCACCAAGGGAAGCCCCAGGCAATGGAGGCAGATGCCTTCCCTGCCCCCTGCCATGCAGGTCCCAGGACTCTGCAGGAAGTGGAAGGGAGTTCCTGCTACCACTTCCTGGTAGAGTCCAGGGACCTGCATGGCAAGGAGTGGTAAAGGCAGCCAGCTGCATCTCAAAGGCTTACCTTGGAAGTGCACAAGTGCCAGGAGCTGCAAGTGCACTGTGGGGAGCCTCGTGTGACAGAGGTGAGCTGGCCTGGCTGCACTCCTTACCCCCACATACAGTGCTGGCCAGAGCTGTGCACTACTGAGCAGCAGCGCCTGCATGGGGCATGAGCACCCTGAGTGCCTACCGCCTGCTGCTGCTGCCATCACCAGCAGCAGGAGCTGTGTGCCATGGGGGGTAGTGTGTGGTGGGTCTCCATACACCCTTTACACTCCCTCACATCCACACCCTCTCCAGCCAAGCCCTATGCTCCTGCTGACGCCCTGGATATGGGCTTCACACTCCCACCAGCCCCAGCACCATACTCTGCACTCCTATCCAGCTATAGCTCCTGCCCACCACCTCCCTACTTGGTGCCCAGAGCCAGCAGGATGCCAGGGAAGCTAAGCAGGTGCCCTGGCAGCTGCAGAAGTGGCAGCAGCAGCCCCACCCAGAAGCTGTGCGCTGGCTGGGCTGGGCCCTTCTGCCCACGAGGGTGGGAGTGAGGCGTGAGGGCTGGGTGGGGTACGATTAGTTGGTGGGTGCCCGCAGGCTGGATGAAATTGCCTGGAGGGCTGAATTCAGCCCGCAGACCATATTTTGTCTGCTCCTGAGTTAAAGTGTGACTGCCTAGGGTCCAGATGGCCGGTGTAGGGCTGTGAGAGATGGGGAGGAGTGGGTAGGTAGGGTCCCAATGAGGAGGACCGGGACTAACACCATGCCCACCTGGTGCGAAGTACCCACTCTGCACCAGGACTGGTAGGGCAGAACTGTGGAACACGCAGGCATCGTGGGTGCTGTACACCCAGCCAGCGCTCACATTGGTGAAGGCACCGCAGTAGTCAACAATGGCCTGGAGCATGACGGAGTGAAAGCCCTGATGGCTGTAGTAGGGGGGTTCCCTGCAGGGGAGGCAGGTGATGGGGATGTTGGTCCTGTCCAGGGCCTTGAAGCACTGGGGGAAGCCCAGGGTGTGGAATCCCACCACCACCTCCAGAGAGTCATGCACCTGGTGGTCATGCACCTGGGGGTCATGCACCTGGTGAGCCCTAGCACGTCCTGAAGGGTGCCACACACCTCCAGGACAGCCTCCTCTGCAGTTGCCTTGCCAATGCCAAAGAGGTGGCAAATGTAGTGCAGGCTGGCAGGTGTGGCCAACTTGAGCAGAGTGATAGCCAGTCAGCTAAGTGGTGGCCTGCCACTCCAGGGGCGGACAGAGCTGGTTAAGGAACTCCTGGAAGGTGGCCTGGGTCATGCAAAGGGACTCCAGCCACTGATCATCGTCCCAGGTTTTCTGGAAGATATGCAGCCACCGGTCCTGGCTGGCTGGGTAGGCCTACAGGTAGCAGGGTTGGAGCCCAAGGAACTCATGGATAGCACCGGTGATGGCATTCAGGTGTGTATCGGTGTCCCTGCCAGGGTCTGGCCAGCAGCACAGGACCTGGGCGGTAGCAGTGCAGTGGCAGGGAGCCTGAGATGCCACAGTGAGCCTGGCCACACTGTATTGCTGCACTGGAAGCAGGCAGGGCCAGGACAGACGCAGTCATTGCAGTGGCAAAGCACAGCAAACAGGGTGGCCAGCAAGAGCCCGGGGCACGGGTTGTCACTCCCAGGATCTGGGGGTACAGCAGCCATCGTATGGTGGTCACAGGCTCTGGTGACAGAGTCGCAGAGGGCTGTGCCAGCATGCTGCAGCCTGCTCCAGGCCAGAAACACAGGTGGCCAGGGAGCAGCACACAGGGCTGACTTTTAAAGATGATCCCTGACCTCAGACAGCTGTGGCGGAGCCTCCTGCTCCCCCTGGCTGCTGCAGGGAGCCAGTGCAGGGCCAGAAGAGTCTGGAAGCAGACTACACCCAAGAGCAGCAAATCTGCTCCCAAATGCACGCAGGTGCAGATGCTGTACAGGGTGCGTTTACTGCACAGTAAATTACTGCAGAGTAAGTCCATAGAGCACTAATTGCATGTGTAGATGTCTCCACTCATTGATATGTGCTCTCTCTCTCTCAAACTCTCATTATTGTCTATTTCTGGCATCCCAACAAGCACATAGCCTCAACTGTATCTTGTGACCATGAGTTCCCTAGGTTAATTACATATTGTGTTAAAAAGGTATTTCCTTTTCTGAAGTAGGTTTCCCCCCTATTTTTATCCTATGTGATTCAGAGAAGAACTTGCAATGAACAAAGTAGCTGCTGACATTTAAGTGCAAGAGAAAGAGTGGTTTCAGTCCTATTAGGATATAAGACAGTTAAGGATGTTAATTGATTATAGTGGTCTATTCAACTGTTCAAAAGAAAGCAGGAGGCTGACAAAAACCAGTGGAAAATCTCATCTGAAGCCAAAGTTTAAATTTGCTTGGATAAGTTGATCTTTTCCCCTGCCCATATCTGTGTGGTAGACACAGACTTTTGCTAGATTCTTTCAAGGTCAAATCCTTCAGATTGATTTTGAAATTGTGCAGATTCAATATAATTTGTAGCAAAAACAAGTAGCCTGATGTTAGCTTATGTTTCCTTGGATCCTGTTTTAATAGGGCAATTGCCATTTGTGTGCAGACTGTTTGTTCCAACAGTCTTTAACTGTTCTCTGACTAGGTGCCAAAACTGTTGTATAAGTCTAGGGTAATTTTAGACCTACAATTAAAAAAAGACATAAATAAAACATTTATTTCTGAAGACTCTCTTCCCAAAGCTAGAATTTGCCATTTAAAGATTCAGCTTTCAAAGAGAGGTACCTGAATGGTATGTGACAAATATGGGAAAATAGAGAGCTTTACTGAGCTTGCAAAAATGCATAATTGTGTTCTGTGCCTGTAGGTGTGGATGAATAACAGAAAATAGCTGGCAAGAGCCTCAAGAGGTCATCTAATCCAATGCCCTGCTCAAGGCAGGATCATCCCTGACTAAACCATCCCAGACAAATATTTGCCTAAGCTGCATTTAAAAAAACTTCCAGTGATGGAGAGATTCCAGTCACTTTAAGCAATCCATTACAATGCCTAACCACCCTCATAGCTAGAAAATTCTTCCTAATATCTAACCAAAATCTCTCAAAAGCCCATCACTTTTTTTTCTGTCCCCTTAAAGAAAAGAGAACAATTGATTACTGTCCTCCTCACAACAACTCTTTGCATTTAAAATCTATCCCTTTCAATCTTCTGTTCTCCAAACTAAAAAAATCCCAAGGCTTCCCAATGCACATGGAGTACACATTTCTAGAAGAGGGATCCGGCTGTTGCTAGCCTGTGACATAACCTCTATCCCAGATGCAAGAGTGGAATAAGTAATCTGAGGAACTCTCTAAACAACATCTAGAAAAACATAAAACTATCACCAGAACTGAGAGCAAAGAACAGCTCAATAAACTCAAAAGTTTTCAAAATGACTGAATCAGTAGATGAAAGTGATACAGGAAATGCTCACGTTTTTGAATTTATTAAAGTATCAAAATGAATTCAAATCTGCTTGGGCAGGAAATCCATTTGCATTTCAGGCCTGCTCCAGGTACCTTAGATGACTCCTTCATAAGCAGAAGGAAACTGCTTATCCTGAAAGAAATTGCTGTCTTTCATCACCAGTCACAGAAATCTACTCTGTCCTCTGTTCAAGTATAAGTTGGAGACAGCATTTTTGTGGGGTTCAGAAATAAATCAGTGCTCAGACATCTGGGAGAGGGCAGTGGGATAAGAATTCACACAGAGAAAAAATTAACAGGCTGGCCTAAAGCACCCTCTATGGCATAGGCCCGAGTCTGTGAGCTCCCTACCTGGTGGAGATGGCAGCCAAGAAGCTGCCACACAAATGGGTATGTTATGTCATGCCTCATTGCACCCAAGCATGCCTCATCTACCCTGCCCTATCCTCATGTACCAACCCTGAAACGTGACAGTGAAGCACAGCAAGCAAGGCTAGGTAATGCTCATGATCATCTCCCCAGGGACATGCCAGGGATGCTGTTAGTGATATTAACTGTGCCAAAGCCCTCAGTAAAGTGCTATTACAAAGTCCTCAGTGCTGCAGCCTGCTCCAGATGCATCCAAAGCTCCAACCAAGCTCAGGCGGTAACTCAAAAAAGGACCAAAGATACCACAGCTTCTCAGCTTCCACTAACATGTATCAATAACACCATCTGCTGGGGCTTTGAGCAGCCAATAGCTGTACTGTTTTTGAGGATCCATGTGATCAGACAACCCGTATTTATGAATAATAAATCTCTCTGTAAGTCTGTGTGTAGAGCAGTGCAGAGGGTGGACTGGGAATAGAGTTATTAGAATATCCTGTAAATTTAGACAAAGTTAATCTCCTTCAAAAACAAAATATAAGAGCAAAAAATGTCTGGAAAATCACCTGTGTGGCAGGCAGTTTAAGGCCTGCTAAGCACGGGACAGTGAAACAGCAACATTGCTACCACAAGTCCATTACCTACAGAGATTTCAGGACATTCCAGGAAATTAAATAGCATGCCAGTTTGATATCACTTCAGAAGAATATTTGTGACCATATCTGAACAGATCAAAAGAAAACGCAGTCAAGAAAGCATGGTTTGATTAAGGACAGCCAGCCTGGATTCAAGAAATCGAGACCATGGTTAATTAAATGAATGGAATTCTCTGAGATTCAGACTAGACTGCAGTGCAAGAAGTTGCAGAGCACAATGTATACTTAGCCATCCAGAAAGGCCTGTCAGAGTTCAGGCTTGAAAGACTGTTGACTGGGCAGTGATGAAAACTAACAAAAGGGAAGAATACAAAAGGCAGCTGCTAAAGAAATACTACCAAGCTAGTGAAAGAAGTGACTTTGGAGGTTACCAGGGAGATCAGACGTGGCAATGGAGCTTTCGTTATTCATACAAATGATTTCAAAGAAGGGACTGAAAGTAATTTTCCCCAGTATGTAGATGACTGGCTTGGAAAGGCTTCAAAATATTCAGGGCTCCTGGTCAGAAACAAAAGATTTAGATACTCATTTTGTACTGCAGCAGGGAT
>NW_005842289.1:636687-642434 GCF_000455745.1 Alligator sinensis
ATGCTGCTGCTATCATTAGGTATGTGGAGGTGTCCTCAAGACACTATCCCAGACTGATCAGGAACCCAGGGGAGATATTGCTCCTAACCAAATGGAGCCACTATAGGCCACTTCACCAAGCAGGTTGTGAAGCAGGATCATAGAACATACTGCTTAGAGGAAGTCACAGAATCTCTCACAAAGAGACTGGATAAGCATCTATCTGGGATAGTTTAAGAATAGCACATCCTGCATCTTTGTAGGGGACTGATTCTAAGTCTGGTATCATGGATTTGGTATGTCTCATTTTCAGGACTCTCATACAGGCCTCAGCCACTATTGCACATTATCATACTGATTGGGAATTTTTTTTATGCCCAATAAGAAATCCACATCCACCTGCTTACATGAAATTCACCTGCACTGATGCATGCATACTCCAGATAGTTTTCTGAAGAATATGAGTGAACAAGGTGTCATTAATTTAAAGATATTCTGTATCCCATTCCTCCATTACTGAAGGAATCCAGGGGTCAAGGATTACAAAGAGACTTTGTCATAGCAGGTGGGCAGGGAGGCACATACTTTCCCACCTGTTTGGATCATAGAAAAGTAGGCCTGGAAGGGACCTCACAAGGTCATTCAGTCCAACCCCCTGCTCAAGGCAGGATCATCCCTGACTAAACCATCCCAGCCAAGTAATCATATAACTTGCTTTTGAAAATTTCCAAGTATGGAGGTTTCACAACTTCTCTAGGTAGTTTGTTCCAATCCCTGCCACTCTCATAGTCAGAAGGTTCCTCCTAGTCTCCAACTTAAATTTCCTCTGCTGCAGCTTGAAGCCATTGCTCCTAGGCTTGTCCCACATAGCCACAAAGACAAGCCCATCCTCTCTATAATCAATCTTCAGGTATTTGATGACTGTTATCACATCCTTCCTAAGTCTTCTCTTCTCCAAACTAAATAATCCTAGTTCTTTTAGCCTTTCCTCATAAATCTTGTCTCCGAGGCCCCCAATCATTTGTGCTGCCCTATGCTGGACTCTTTCCAAACTGTCCATGTCCTTCTTGAAGTATGGGCCCTAAACTGGACAGTACTCCAGGTAAGGCCTCACCAGTGCTGAACAGAAAGGAAGAATCATTTCCCTTGGTTTGTAAGTGACACTCCTGTTAATACAACCCAGTATGCTGTTGACTTTTTTTGCAATAAGAGCACACTGTTGATCACATTCAGCTTATGGTCCACCATAACCCCCAGGTCCTTCCACATAGTACTGCAACCTAGCCAGCCACTCTCCAGTCTGTATTTGTGCACGCAATTATTCCATCCCAAGCTCAGGACTTTGTACTTGTTCTTGTTGGATCCCACCTCATTGATTGCAGACCATATCTATAGTCTCATTCTAGATCCTAGCCCTGCCTTCTGGAGTGTCCACAATTCTACTCAACTTAGTATCATCTACAAATTTGCTAAGTGTGTACTCAATCCCATCTTCCAAATCATTAGTGAAAATGTTGAACAATACCAGACCAAGGACAGACCCCTTGGTAAACTCACTTGATACCTCCCCCAACTAGACATTGAGCCATTGATGACTACTCGTTAAGTGCAATGATCCAGCCAGTTATGTATCCACCTTACAGAACTTTTATCTAGGCTGCATTTCCTTAGCTTGCTAATGAGAATGTCACAGGAGACGGTATCAAAAGCCTCGCTAAAATCAAGGTTTGATATGAACATAATAAAGTAGTACACATTACATTCTATGAAAAATAAGACTGTTTGACAATCTGCATGAGGATTTCTATAAAATACACTGGTCAGTACATTCCAGTTTTATCTACTTATTGTTATATTTCATTAAAACACTCCTAATATTCATGAACGCATGTTATATTTTAAAACAAGGCAAAACCATTGAGCTCTATACAGGAATGCTAGTATGAAATTTAATTGCCTGTGCTATACAAGTCAGAGTAGATGATCTAATGGCTCCTTCTGGTCTTAAACTCTATGCTTGCAATAGTAAGGCTGAAACACTTGAGTTCTCAGAAGTCAGGAAATGCAGCCTTAAAGGTTGCAAGCCCAATCAGAACTCTACCCTCTAGTGCTTTTTCATTAAAAGGTGGTCTTACTTGTCTATCATTACTAAATGAGAGGGGGCTTTAGTCAGATGGTTCCTGCTATGCAAAAAAAAGTAAAGTTTTAATACAGTGGTAGGATGGAATGTCTGTACATGCCTTTGATCTGGGATCAGTTTACTCATGAGTAAATTACTGACAAGTAAATCCTCCTGGGCAGGCATCTACACATGCATGGAAGCAGAAGCAGATTTGATAATGACAGCAAACAGCTTCCAGTTTCTGCGACCCTGCAATGGGACCCTTCCGCCACTGGGGGGGGGCTCTAGGCTCCCCCTGGGTGCTAACCCACCAGCTGGCAGGGAGTACCAGACAGGAGACAACTGTCTCTTGACTGGGGTTGGGACATTGAACCCTGCCTCTCGGGGCTGCCTGCTGCCGGGGTGGGTACGATGTCCCCCTACCCTGGCTCCCCAATCAGGGGCAGGGGACTTGGAAAGAGCTACAGGGGAGAGGCAGGTCCCAGCTCCCTACCCTGATGCACCAGTGGCTTGATCACCCAATTGGGACATGGGGCTGGGACCTGCCCCTGACCAGGACAGTTCCCAGCCCCCACCCGCATGGAGCTGGGTGGGGAACAAAACTCCCCAGCCTGTTCCCTGCCAAGCTCCAGGCTCGTGGAGCTGTCCAGGGAACAGGCTCCTCAGCTTGTTACCCACCCAGCTGCATGCTAACAAGCACCCCAGCCCCCCCCCGCCGGGAGCTCCCAGTGCCAGCTCCGTCACCACGGGGCTGGCACTGAAAGACCCTTATCTTCCAGCACCAGCTCCGCAGTCATGGGGCCAGTGCAGGGCGATACTTATCTCCCAGCACAAGCTCCATGACTGTGGAGCCGGTGCTGGCCCCTCGCTCCCCAATCGTGATCTCAGATCAGGGGTCTTGGAGCTTGCTGTGGCTGGGCAGGAGGACAAAGTCCCCACCTGGACTCCAGTGACAGATCCCACTCCAGCAGCAGGTAGCTCCCGGGGGCAGGGAGATATCTCCCACCCCCTGATGGATGGCTGACCTGAAGCAGATTTGCTCCCGATCAGTCATCTACACGAGTGCTACTGTGCCGTTACTAAATCAAAAGTAAATTTGCTACTTGCATTTGCAGATAGCAAATGTACTTGTGATTAGTGAGGTTTACTGTGTAGTAAGCATGTCCACATGTAGAGGTGCATGCTTACTTCACAGTAAACTACACTACTGTGCAGATAAGTATCTCATGTAGATGCACCCAGAGACCATTTTATAAGGCTAGGAACAGACATTACACATAAAACGGTTTAAGTGATCAGAAACTGGTTTAAACCTGTAAGAGAACAGATGTTCAGTGCACATAAACTAGTTTAAAAATGGCTGAAACCAGTTTGAGATAAACCTGGTTGAATGTAGACTTAGCTGATGTGGCTCAAACTGATTTATGCAACGTCTGTCCCAGATCCCTTGCTGGTTCAAGATAAATCAGAGTCCCCCAGCATCCCCGCATGCTCTCTGGCTGGGTGGGGCTCTCTGCTCCACAGTAGGGCTGGCCCCTCCCCTCTGCTGCCTTGCTGGAGCTTGGCATTGTCTGCAGGCATCTGCCTGGCTTCTGCTCCCCACATCCCCTCCCCACTCTGTGCTAAGCAGGCATTCCCCCATCCTTCACAGACACCTCAGCATTAGCTAGCAGACCACATGCTGGCTACAGTCCCTGCTGTGGGAGAGACAAAGGGAAACACTGTTTGAGAAGAGCTGTTTGCTCTCCTTCCTCCCCCTCACCACTCTCTGCTAAGCACAAATTCCCCCCTCCCCTCTACTTTGCTGAGAGGTGTCTGTGTATTAGCCAGCAGACCACATGGTGGGTCTGTGCTGAATCAACAGACAGCTGGTAACTTCTGTTTTCTTAATGGGGCAACAAACACTAAGATGATGATGATAAACACTATTATCAGCTAAACTTGCTTGCCTAAGTATACAGAAGCAGGGAAGGACAGTGAAAAACTCCTATCATCAGATGCATGAACTACACATACACCCTTTGCCTCAGAGTGCTAGCCCCAGGCTGCAGACTGGCAACACTCCTGTGGGACTGCAGGCAGGGTGAGGGTTCACTCCCCCGCTAATGAGAGCCCTGCTGGGACCTGGCCACTCCACCCTCAGTGTAGCTCTGTGGAAGGGCAAGGAGGACTACTCTAGTGCCTCCTGGCTTTCAGCCTGGGCCACTGCAGGCATATGCCTAGGTTTCCTCAGTCCAGAGGGATTGTCTGTATGGTTGGAAACCAGTTCAGCCTAGCCAGGTTAGACTAACCTGCAAAGGGTGAATCAATTCAGGCTCAGGCTTTTTGAATGTCTGTCCCTAGCCTAATTGTAAGCAGTTGCAGCAACCTGTGAATAACAATGAGAGGTCTTATCTTCAGTATCAATCCCTTCTTTATCAATGTGACGTTTTGATGCATGGTAAAACTAGAATATTTCACCAGATCTTAGAACAGAGCAAAAGCTGGCAGAGGTGCAATATCACTATCACGAAAACATACTCGTACCTGTTTATAAATTGTGGCAACATGTTGGCAGCTGCCGGCAGGAGACTGCTGTGTTCCTGATGTTAATATTCTAATATGGACTATGATCAACCAAGCCTTTATGCAATACCATTGCCCAGACAAATTATTACTTCAATAGCAGCCAGAAGCACATTAATTAAAGATTTTATTTTTGTAAAATCTTGTAAAAGTCTACTTTATTACCATATTTATAGAGATTTTCTGTGCAAAATCCCTGTTAATAAAGCTTATGACTCAGATAAACTTCATTTTTCCGTAATAGATAAATTCATGCCTAATAAGACCAGCTCAGGGAATAAATTAACAATGAGTGTGAACACACTGCAGTTAAAGGTGTGATCACCAGGGATCCTGGTTTTCTCTGATTAAAAATTGCAAATTCTCTGATTAAAAACTCAAAATCCGTGATAAAAATTAAAGGCCCCCCACAGCCTCCCCCAGTGCTGCTGGTGCCCTGCACTCCTCCCCAAAGCCTCCTCAGCCCTCCTGATGCCCCTCACAACAGCCCCCCAGGCCCACAGACACGGAGGCACAGACATGCAGACATAGATGCACATACAGACACTGACACCCACCCCAGCAGGTGTGTGTGGGGGGAGGGTAAGGGGCAGGGTGAGGGAATGGGAAGGTGCTGGGGGGGTATATCAAGAAGGGGGGGAGCGTGCCCCTATGCCCACTCCCCGCATGCAAAACCTCCCCGCACTGCTGCTGTGGAACCATGCCTGCGGAGCTGTGTGGCCAGCTTCAGGGCAGCAGTGGCAGTGTGGTGGTGGCTAGGTGGCACGCAGCCGCCCCCACCACCATCTCGCACTGCATGGCGGCCACAGCTGCCACCACACTGCCGCTGCTGCCCTACAGCCAGCCACACAGCTCCATGGTCATGGCTCCGCAACGGCAGCAGTGGCACAGGGAGGTTTTGCACACTGTGGCTGTCACCACTGGCATGGCTCCACAGGTAAGTGGCTGTGCCAGTGGTGACGGCTGCTGCCTACAAAACCTCCTGCTGCCACCGCAGAGCTGTGCTCACAGCTGTGTGGCCGGGGGCAGCAACACAGCGTGGTGCGGCGTGGGATGGTGGTGGGGCTGGCTGCCTGCCAGC